>NW_010149234.1:0-230 GCF_000699245.1 Pterocles gutturalis | reverse complement strand
AGGAGGAAGAATAAGAGGAGGAGGAAGAAGAACAAGAAGAGAAGGAAAGAAGGAGAAGGAGGAAGGAAAGAGGAAGAGAGGAGGAGGAAGAAGGGAGGAGAAAGAATAAGAGGAAGAGGAGGAGGAAGAAGAAGAGGATGAGGAAGAAGAAGAGGATAAGGAGAAGAAAGGAGGAGGAAAAAGAAAAGGAGGAAGAAGAGAAGAGGAGGAGAAGAGGAGGAGGAGGAAGA
>NW_010149233.1:0-230 GCF_000699245.1 Pterocles gutturalis | reverse complement strand
TTTGGTGAGCTGAGGCCATGTTCCATCCAGGGACAGGGCTGGAGCCAGAGCCTTGCTGGGGATGGGGTCACTGGGACCCACCATCTGGGGGCAGCTCTGCAGAGCGGGACCCAGGTTGTCTGGGAGGGCACGGTGGCCCCAGGCAGAGGCAGGGTGAGGGCCAGGGCAGGAGACATTCCCCTCTGGTCTCTGCTCTTGAGAGTCCATGGCTGGGGACTGGACCCGTTTGG
>NW_010149232.1:0-230 GCF_000699245.1 Pterocles gutturalis | reverse complement strand
AAAGGCACTCTCCATTAGGGCACAACTCTCTGGACACAGAAGAAACAAAACAGCAAGCCATTATCCCATCTTTTATAAAATGCTCATTGTTTCCTGTTCTGTAATATTCTTAATTTCTTTCACATGCCACAGAGAAAGTAAGAACACGCTTAGGTTCTAGAATTCAGGCTGAGTTAGGAATGGGAAAGGAGTTGAGCAATAGGGAAACAGTTGGGTGTGTTGACCTCCCC
>NW_010149231.1:0-230 GCF_000699245.1 Pterocles gutturalis | reverse complement strand
TTATTTGTTCTGTTCAAAGCATAGAGAGGTACAGATATCAAGGGCTACCAATGTTGATTTCCACACTTTGTATTAGTCTTCATTCTGTCATTCTAGGTACTGAAACTTTGTCTATGTGAGATGCTATTGCATTTTCAGAGCAGGTCATGGATGGATCGCATCTGTGGATGTAGCACTAGTCTCTAATGGTTTTTAGTATTTTTGTAGAGCATAGAAAGCAAAGGTGGTAA
>NW_010149230.1:0-230 GCF_000699245.1 Pterocles gutturalis | reverse complement strand
TTACAAACTATGTTTGCTTCCAAACTGTTTACTTTGACTAATCTCAGTTTGTCAAGTGTGATTTGTCACACCACTCATAGTGCACGAGTTGTACTTCCTGACTTGGCACTGGAACTTTTGAATGACATAGTGATCAAATTATGTCGTTTTGTGTTAAAAGATGCACAAGCATAATTATGTGCAGCGTCTGAGAAGAACTTTGCTGAACTCGAAGATAATGATGAGAGATA
>NW_010149229.1:0-230 GCF_000699245.1 Pterocles gutturalis | reverse complement strand
CCTGGAAGCAGCTCCGACGATTTACACTCACCACCCTGCGGGATTTTGGGATGGGGAGGAAGAGCATTGAGGAGCGAATCCAGGAGGAAGCTAATTTTCTGGTGGAGAGAATCAGGAACATGCATGGTAGGACATGGACTTTGTGCCTGCTGGGACACCCTGCATATCTGCAGTAAGACAAGGAGGGGGTGTAGGGCTGCCTCACCAAATCTATGCTGCAAGAAGTGGGC
>NW_010149228.1:0-230 GCF_000699245.1 Pterocles gutturalis | reverse complement strand
GACCTTACTAACTAGCTCCTTCAGCAGCCTGCAGTCTGTTCTCCCCATATGCAGGGTCGAAGTTTTACTGTCAGTTTTTCTCCTATCACAAATAATTGGAAACTCAAATATTTTGTGGTCACCATGACCAAGACAGCCACCAATCACCATCATTTGCTTTCCCCTTAATCCCCTTAAGCTAGCTTTCCCTAGGGGCTTCTTTTACAGGTGTGGGGGCTCATGAGCCACTC
>NW_010149227.1:0-230 GCF_000699245.1 Pterocles gutturalis | reverse complement strand
ATCAGGCATGGGCAGGAGTAGCAGGGAAACCATGCCTGTGCTGCTGAATGTACGAAGGGTGGATGTTGGAGCTGAGTGTGTGTGATCTGAGGGCAGTCAGCACAGAAATGGGGACGATGGAATGGTGAATTTCTAAGGGTGGTCAAACTGCTGTGATACAGAGCGTGCAGCAGGAGAACGCGAAGATCAGCAAGGAGAAGGTTCCTGGGTGCACTTCCCAAGAGAGCTGC
>NW_010149226.1:0-230 GCF_000699245.1 Pterocles gutturalis | reverse complement strand
GAAGCAGGCATAAGGTCGCTTTATGGTCTTGGTGGACTTGAGAAGAGTAGGAACAGCCAAACAGATGTAACACTGTTTTTACCACTTTAGGTTACAGACATACATCTGTTTAGACTGAAGCAGAGCCCCTTGGTGTAGCTCCTCCTTATCCCTCACACACCCTCAGGAGACACTTACACCTGCTGTCCCATGACACCGAATCAACATAAAAAAGACCTGGGCCTATTGGA
>NW_010149225.1:0-230 GCF_000699245.1 Pterocles gutturalis | reverse complement strand
CTGAGTATAATGTAATTTGGTAAGATACTTAAATTGCTGCCTAACCACAAGCCAAAGCCTTGAACAAGCAGTCCTCTTTATCTGTGTAACTTGAACGTGAAGGTACCCACTGGTTGGGATGAAGTTTGAGAGTTGTGGTTTCTTCCAAAGGCATGTCAAATTCACTGAAATCAGTGAAGTCTTCATCAAAACCACAACAACTCAGCAATTTTATATTGCATTACTTTATA
>NW_010149224.1:0-230 GCF_000699245.1 Pterocles gutturalis | reverse complement strand
GGTTGAACACCTCCCAGGATGGAGATTGCGCAGACTCCTCAGGAAACCCATTCCAGTTCTTCTTATTTCTTTTAGCGTATTGATAAATTTCTCCATTTCCCAGATGCTGTCCGTTGCCTCTGCTGCTTGAAGTGCCTGTCGCCTGGACCAGAGTCTATGTCTATCTTCTCTGTCTCCTCTGATTAAGTAGCTGTAGAAGGAAAGAAGGTCTGCCCTGAGCCTTCCCTTCT
>NW_010149223.1:0-230 GCF_000699245.1 Pterocles gutturalis | reverse complement strand
CATGTCTGAACACATGCCTTAGCCCTAGCGGGGGGCTGCACCTCTCAGAAAAAGATAATGTTCTCATTTTTTCTGTTCATTTCTCAGGCTTTCTGCTGAGATTTCCAGCGCATTTTCCTGTTATTAGTGTTTGTCACAGCAGTCTATGACTTACGTACTTGTTCGTGAACAGACTGGGATGACTAGAGTACTTTAAAGAACCACTGGAATTTTTCCAGTTTTTAATTGTC
>NW_010149222.1:0-230 GCF_000699245.1 Pterocles gutturalis | reverse complement strand
CGACACCACTGAGGTTACCCCTGGTGCTGTTTTCACCCCGGGGGAAGGAGCGGAGGTCTTGAAGGCTTCCAGCAAGACCAGGAGACAGAGAGGGCACTTTGGCTCCTCGGCCTTCTGGCGGGGGGGAGAGCCCACGCTGCCTCGTCAGCCCCCCAGGCTGCGTTGTGCCCGCTTTGGGGAGCAGATGCTGAGAAGAGGGGGAGAGTCTGCCAGCAGCACTGCTCTCCCCA
>NW_010149221.1:0-230 GCF_000699245.1 Pterocles gutturalis | reverse complement strand
CATGTCAAGACAACCTTGTCCTACTCAAACACATGTGCTGTGGGGAAGATATCTGACATTGCCAGTAATGCAAACATCCATTTGCTAATAAGGGAATACATTGGTTCAGAAGGGTGAATAATGACAGGAAAAACAGTATTATACATAACAGATGGCAAAAAAAGACCTGGGGTGGGATAAAAACACAATGATCTAAGTAACGAAACTCAAGCCAACAGCAGCCTCACTCC
>NW_010149220.1:0-230 GCF_000699245.1 Pterocles gutturalis | reverse complement strand
TCCTGACATTGCACATCCCAACATCACTCGTCCCAATGTTGTACATCCCGATGTTGAAGATCCCATCGCACATCCCAGCGTTGGAGAACCTGACGTCAAAGATCCCAATGTCGCACATCCCGACATCACTCATCCCAACATTGTACATCCCAACATCAAACATCCCATTGTACATCCCAGCGTTGCAGGTCCTGATATCAAAGATCCCAACGTCACACAACCCAACATCA
>NW_010149219.1:0-230 GCF_000699245.1 Pterocles gutturalis | reverse complement strand
GTCACTGAGCCATCTGGGCCTCCATCGCCTGCGCTGTCCATTCTGGGGCTGTCTGACTTATCTTCTCCAGCAGGTTGTTAACCTGGAAACACAGTGACTGAATCTGCTTGTCCCAAGTTGGCAAAGCTTCACGAGCTGAAAAAATCAAAAACAAAAACAAAACCACCATACAGAACAGAGTAACTCTCAGCAATCCCCTCGCCTTTTCCAATGTAATCTTTTCTTCTGCC
>NW_010149218.1:0-230 GCF_000699245.1 Pterocles gutturalis | reverse complement strand
GGATCTGTTACTTTATCAGATGGTTCCCATGAGTCCTGGGAGGTGCAATTAAATATGAAATGTCAAACTTAGGTGATGATATACTGTAAACATAATCTTTGAACCAATTTACTGGAATCTGAGCTTTCTCTCTCATTTCCCCTGTGGTTTGGTTTGAACAATCCATGAAGGAAGTTTAACTGTAAAGAATAATTTCCACTAACATCTTATTTACCAGCATTGTAATGACT
>NW_010149217.1:0-230 GCF_000699245.1 Pterocles gutturalis | reverse complement strand
GTTTCTCACTAGATGAATCTGTTTGAATTGTGAAAAATGGAATTTTCCCGAAGTCAAGGCCGATTTGCCCAGGAATGCTATTGCTAAGGCATGTTGTTGTGTTTCTCTTGAGGCATGAGGTTTGTCATCGTGTTTTCAGTGCCCTGCAACCCAGCGAAGGTGGGGAAGGGAGTGAGCATCTGGGTGTGCGTTTGTCTGTTAGGTATGCTTACCCCATGACAGGTACATAG
>NW_010149216.1:0-230 GCF_000699245.1 Pterocles gutturalis | reverse complement strand
AGTTCTCATAGTGCTGAAGGGTTTATGAGAGCTACCTCCAAAACCAGGAGAGGTCTGACACATTTAGAGACCGATCCCAAAATCTAGGAAGAGGGACAGTGGAGATTGCAAGGAAATAAGGCTTGTATGAGAGATCCACCAGACGACAGAGACAATGACACTAAAATTAACTAGAAAAGAGGAAGAAATAGCATAATTCCTTAGAGGGACTAAGTCTTTGGTGAAGATTT
>NW_010149215.1:0-230 GCF_000699245.1 Pterocles gutturalis | reverse complement strand
CACCCTGGGACAGCGGGGCTGGCCATGACAGTGCTGAGGTCCTCCCCCACCCTGGGTACACACTTTCCTGGGCTGCACCGTGACCCCAAAATATTGCCTGGCAGAGGGGGTGCTCCCAGTGAGCCCCAAAATATTGCATGGCAGAGGGGGTGCTCCTGGTGGTCCCCAAAATATTGCCCAGCAGAGGAGATGCTCCTAGTGAGCCCCAAAATATTGCAGAGCAGGGGATG
>NW_010149214.1:0-230 GCF_000699245.1 Pterocles gutturalis | reverse complement strand
ATTGGGTTAATAGGAAAATAATCAGGGGGGAATAGATTTTACTGAGCAGCCACACTGCAAATCCACTTCTGTGCTCAGACCAGTCATAGAGCATTGCAACCAAAAAGGAGCATTTCCATGAGGTAAGGGGCAGGTGAAAGGTGCGGCATCTCGTGGGCCGCGTGGGCCTGCCTTGGCAAGGATTGCTTGGTTGAAGACAGTGGGATTGCTTATGAGAAGGCTTATGAGTC
>NW_010149213.1:0-230 GCF_000699245.1 Pterocles gutturalis | reverse complement strand
GACCCAGTCGCGTGATGTACTGAGAAACTCCTCAAAGAATTAAGTTCTTAGGGTAACTGAGATCACTCAGCGCCACATGGGTTCAGTTCTTTAATTGCTAAAGTCATCCACCTAAAGAAGGTAATGCACACAGAATACGGAGTTAAAGCTGATGGAGAAAAACACCAAGCCTACCATGCTTAATGTTATTTACAAGCATGTTTGACATTTCTTAGTTTCTTAATTATATC
>NW_010149212.1:0-230 GCF_000699245.1 Pterocles gutturalis | reverse complement strand
TTTAATTCTCTCCCCCGTCCCTGGGAGGGTGAGCAAGCAGCTACATGGTGTTTGGCTGACAGCTGGGTTAAACTGCAACATGTATAGAAGAGAAAACTCAAGCACACCTGATTTTTTGTGGTTTTGCTATAGCTACAAGAACCAAAAGCAATGCTTGCTTCAGATGAAAGAGAAGATTTAAATGCCCAAGCAAAGGATTATGGGTGGCTCTATATGTTAAGGAGTGTTTT
>NW_010149211.1:0-230 GCF_000699245.1 Pterocles gutturalis | reverse complement strand
ATTTGTTTGAACCCAAGCAGTTTAGAAAACATCTCCAAAACCCACAAAACACTACTGGGAATAGATCAAAATTCAACTATGGCATTTCATACATGGCAATCATAAAAGAGAAAACTTTGTACAATGCATTGCCTCCACGCTAAGCCCGCCTGCCCTAAAGAGGTTAGAGAAAGTAACAGTTTTGAGCTGCTTTACGTTACTTTCCTGCATTTCTCTGAAATACTTAAATC
>NW_010149210.1:0-230 GCF_000699245.1 Pterocles gutturalis | reverse complement strand
TCTATTTCTCCCAAAATAAAGATGGAAAACTTAAGAGAGAAGGAAAGTTATTTTATGAAAGCTTTTGTAATTTGATTTTTCGTGATAAAACAACGTCCAGATAATTAGAGCCATCTGTTTCTGCTTTCCAGATGGTGAGATTAATAAAGATGGCTATGCATAAGACAAAAAATTGTGGTTAAAAAAGAGGGGCAGGGCAGGTCCTGTGCAGTGGGTAGGGATAGAAAATA
>NW_010149209.1:0-230 GCF_000699245.1 Pterocles gutturalis | reverse complement strand
TTCTGTCAAGTTTTAATGGTTCATGCTTAACAAATGGGGAGTTTCACTGTCAGACATACCAGTTACTAAGATATGCTTATGCAACAATAAGAAGTGAATTAAAATGAGACAAAGCAGCTGATGCTCTTCTATTCCTTCCAGCTGTTAGAAAAAAAAATACTTATGCTTTTTTTGTGCACCTTTCTTTTGCTTTTGTAAGGCTTACTGATGTGAATTCCTACAGATTCTGA
>NW_010149208.1:0-230 GCF_000699245.1 Pterocles gutturalis | reverse complement strand
GCTGGCACACTCACCTGTCTCAAGCTTCATTTTATTTTGCAGCATCCTGCCCTGCTGCGAGTTCATGAGAACAATATTTTCATGCAACAGAGCATGGGACTAATCATCATCTACATGAGGACACATTACCCGACAAAGTAACAAACGCAAAACCTTCTTATAAATTTCTAATACTCCGACATTAACATATGCTCACACTTGATCCTAACATTTACCCATCCACAGGTCCA
>NW_010149207.1:0-230 GCF_000699245.1 Pterocles gutturalis | reverse complement strand
CTTCTGTGTGGGCACACCCTCTATTCTGAGCCCGTGTCAGAGACCAGCAGCACCTCCAAGGCAGAGCAGTGGGCAGGAGCACGAGAGTCCCGTGCCGGCAGCTGGAGCAGGACCATGAACCCCCGAGGCTGGAGGGTGCCGGTGGCAGCACCTGGGGAAAGCGGGGCCTGAGGCCAGCTCTGGGGCAGAGCGAGTGTCTAATGCCAGCTACCAGAGAGACCCATTTTCCA
>NW_010149206.1:0-229 GCF_000699245.1 Pterocles gutturalis | reverse complement strand
GGAGATAAGGACCAAGGAGACAATTCCAAAGGAATGAAGTAACTTCAGAAGGCAGCCAGCCCAGTGCCAGTGAAAACTGGTAAGAAATCAGAGACCACTGACCAGAAGTAAGTGGTTGGTCTTGGGGATGGGGTGACGGGTGGTACGGTATAATTGACAGGTGTGAACTGGGGTAGGGGTCCCTCTCCGGAGGCACCCAGCTTGAGCTGTAACCAAAGAACTAATAAAA
>NW_010149205.1:0-229 GCF_000699245.1 Pterocles gutturalis | reverse complement strand
TTTTTTTTTTTTTTTAAATTTGGAATAAACTAATGCAAGTTACACAAATTACAAGACACTGCATATCTGAAGAGTCCAAATGTCTATAAATTCAAAATCTCCATGTGCATTTAACAGCTGGAGAAAATGTGAATGCATGTGCATGTCTTTTGCTACTTCCTCCACCAAAGCCCACTGACCAAACTGATCCACAGATCCCCAAGAGCTGTCAGCAATTTCTTCCTCAGTG
>NW_010149204.1:0-229 GCF_000699245.1 Pterocles gutturalis | reverse complement strand
GTCCCTGGTGCATCCTGCTGCCTGCCCCTTCCTTGAGACGATAAACCATCCCCAAATCTGTTCTCAGAACCCCACCCTGGTCTCGTTTCCCCCCTGCAGTCTTAGGGGGTGTTCCCTGGCCCCCCAGGTCATTCCCTGGCACCCCCCCGGGAGTCTTTTTGGGGCTGTTTTTAACATAAACAGGGAAAAGCTCCCAGGAAGGTGTGGGGTAGGAGCCCCCAATCCCACT
>NW_010149203.1:0-229 GCF_000699245.1 Pterocles gutturalis | reverse complement strand
TGGGTTTTCTGTTTTGTGTGGCTTCATGTCTTTTGTTGCTGTTCATAGTCGATCTTGTGCACAGTGTTGTTGGTATACATGGTGTATATGGGTAGTAGGGAGGGGTATACTGTATATAAAGAATGAAAAAATAATATGTCCCGTGCAGCAGTAGAAAAGGGCTTGCTCTCTGGGAGTAAATGGGGTTTGGAATTTTATATAAATCATTTTTTACTCCCAGGGAGTCTGC
>NW_010149202.1:0-229 GCF_000699245.1 Pterocles gutturalis | reverse complement strand
CAACCATCACATGTTCTCAATGACTCTACAATATCAAGCGAAGTGTTATGATGGACTTGTAAGCTTTTCTGAAAGCCTTAACAACAACAGTCACCCAAACCAGGCAGAACTGTGGCAAAGCCCACGATAATTCAGTAGTCTATATGCAATCAAGGTTAAGAAAACATGCAGGGAACCGTAGGCTGTACAAGAACACTCTCCAGGAACTGTCATTCTGAGCATCGCCAGC
>NW_010149201.1:0-229 GCF_000699245.1 Pterocles gutturalis | reverse complement strand
GCTCCCCTCTGAAAGCAAGCACCTGATGGCTTTTGAAGACTTTTCTCCCCCCACGGATTCATCCCACTCACAAGGTGCCCCCAGGGTCACCGCAGGGTCTGACTTTTGTTGGGGTTTGTACCGAGGAATAGCTGAGCCGAGCCGGCAGCCGCGGGGACCCCCCCGTGCCTCGGCTGGGCCGGGGGTGGATCACGGATCCTCCCGCTCCCCCTTCCCCGGGCCCGAGGGA
>NW_010149200.1:0-229 GCF_000699245.1 Pterocles gutturalis | reverse complement strand
AAAAAAAAAAAAAAACACACCACCAAAACCCCACACAAAATGAAACATTAAAAAAAACCTGATATGAACTAAACATTGCAAATTATATAGTCTTTGTGAATAGGAGTGATCTTAAAGGAAGAGGTGAAAAGAGCCAATGAAAACATGAGAACTTTGAGCAGACAAAGGTGAGTGCCAGTTACAGGGAGTTGGATTGAGGCTCGTGATAAGACAGGAAATTCATTCAAAT
>NW_010149199.1:0-229 GCF_000699245.1 Pterocles gutturalis | reverse complement strand
GCGGTTGCCACACGCGTGTGCGGGGTCACGCGGGGTCACACACGTGTGCGGTGGCGTGTCCCGTGTCACCCTGTGGGGTTGTACCTGTCGCCTGTCCTCGCGTCACCCTGCGTGTCCCCGTGTCACCCTGAGGCTGGGTACCCTGGTGTCCCCGTGTCACCCCGTGTCCTCGTGTGTCCCTGTGTCCCCATGTCCCCTCTCCGTGTCCCCACGCGTGTCCGTGTCCCCG
>NW_010149198.1:0-229 GCF_000699245.1 Pterocles gutturalis | reverse complement strand
ACCGCAGCCCTGCACCGCTGCAGCTCTGCCGTCCTCCCCAGACCCCAGCCCAGCTCCAGCGGAAGCATCACCAAACCTTCCCCTCCATCACGCTAAGGGGATGCAACACTCCCCGACGCGGCTGCACCCATCCTAATGCCACACAGCTCCCAAGATATTTCTGCTGCTGCTCCAAAACCCCAATTTTACCCATCTAAAGGCAAAAGCAGAGAGGTGCTTCAAGGGCACG
>NW_010149197.1:0-229 GCF_000699245.1 Pterocles gutturalis | reverse complement strand
CTGCATAAGTATCCCATAAGGGCAAGAATTTTTTAGGAGACCAGTGTGAAATGTAGATCCCCAATCCCTTTTTACTACTCTTCAGACGAGCTATCTTGAACTATTTCTGGTGCCAAAAGGAGTCACTGGGCTTCTCAGGAGCTAGTGTACCCTGCCAGGATGGACGTGCAGCTTGCAGTATGCCACTAACCCATTTAACATTATCTCAAGTTCCCCTGCATTATTACTA
>NW_010149196.1:0-229 GCF_000699245.1 Pterocles gutturalis | reverse complement strand
GTTTAGGCCTAATCACTAAAGCTTTCATACTGCTGTAGTTGACTCCAGAGTTATGTCTGCAGGCTGTAGCGTTGCAGTGAACTGCTTTTAAAGATCATAGTGTTTCTATGCTTTCAGGGGATGACAGAGCCTGTTTCATAACCCTTTGCAGAAATCCTTCAGATAGCATTGCAGTTCGAGGAAGTAACTCCACAGTCCAAGCTGTTAATGTATTTTTATTAAGCAGCTG
>NW_010149195.1:0-229 GCF_000699245.1 Pterocles gutturalis | reverse complement strand
AAAAAAAAAAAAAAAGGCTATTCAAGAAAATCTTCAAAAAGTCAAATGATACAGCTCAGGATCTTTCAGATCAGAGTTGAGCCTTACTGATCAAAGTGATAGTCTCTTCAGCTTAGTCATAATTTTAGTGGCTTTTCTCAGGAATGTTTAGATAAGTAAGTATTGAAGATCTCTGGAAAATTTGGAACATTGCATTTTACAATTAGGCCTGCACAAGGCTGGGTTTTTT
>NW_010149194.1:0-229 GCF_000699245.1 Pterocles gutturalis | reverse complement strand
GACAGGTGTACTGCCCTGGCTGAACTCCCCACCTGACATTGTCCCTGGAGAGGGGTGCTGCAGGGATGTCACATTTGTCGCTTTATTTCAGATCCCGTTTCTAGAAGCTCGTCTGTTCAGCTTCCACCTAAAAGCTGCCTCCTGACAATTCCAAAATGCCTTTCTCAGGTAAATTGGAAACATTTCAGCTGTTTTCCAGGGATGTGTAATGTTCTCACGACTTCACTCA
>NW_010149193.1:0-229 GCF_000699245.1 Pterocles gutturalis | reverse complement strand
TAGGCTCCTCGGGATTAGATAACTCTCCAACCACATCAAGGCGGCTAATTATCCCAAAGCCACTTTCCCCGCATTTCCCCTTCTATTTCATACATCCCTGTATCTATATGTATATGTACAGATACACGACATTTCTCCCAAATACCAGGGGCTGCCTCTCCGCAGGGACACGCACCGGGAGGGGAAGGGCCGCCGCCTCCCGCGCCCATCACCGTGGTGTCCTCCCCGC
>NW_010149192.1:0-229 GCF_000699245.1 Pterocles gutturalis | reverse complement strand
TGAGACATGGGATACAGAAAATGAAGAGTTACAGGCTGCTATATAAACTTTAGAGCTGGACTTACTGTCACTTCATGTGTTGGAGGATCATCTTCCTGTAGCTGAGAACTTGAAACACCTTGAGATGTTTTATCTAGTACTCTTTGTCCATCCTTGTGATGTCAAAACGGCCATCTCACTTCATTCCTGATGCACTCTCTTTGTATATTTTTATGATTGTTTCTCTTTT
>NW_010149191.1:0-229 GCF_000699245.1 Pterocles gutturalis | reverse complement strand
AACTGGAAGGGTTGTTTCTGAGATGCTTCTCTAGACTGGAGGTTTAGAGAGTGGAGAGCGGCTGGGTAGGTGGAGGTCAACAGGGCGAGAAGGTTTGCGGGGGGTGCTTGGGGAGAGGAAGGGTCAAGGGCAGGAGGGGTGGAGAGGAGCCAAGGAACTCGGGGGGGCAATAGGGAACAGTGGCAGCGGGAATATTTTTCTTTTTTTTTTTTTTTTACTCTCTTTTTGA
>NW_010149190.1:0-229 GCF_000699245.1 Pterocles gutturalis | reverse complement strand
TAATTTTTCACCTTTGTGAAAAATCATCTGAAAAATTTGTGCAGATGAGTTAGGACAGCACATACTGCAAAGGAAACCTTAATTCACCCTGATTCTGAAAGAATCAAACTTGCCCAGTGCAAATAAACCTGCTGTGAGCCTACCAAAAGAGAGGTTTTTGACAGAGGTAGTCAGAGAACACTACTTTGGAATAAGAAGTAGTTTACATTGCAAGTTGTTGCATTAGTTG
>NW_010149189.1:0-229 GCF_000699245.1 Pterocles gutturalis | reverse complement strand
AGACAGCTGTGACAGACAGCCATTTAGCTTTTCTTTAACTGGTCTTTTAAAAGCTCAGTATGTCTTGGTAGTATTTACATGACCTGGAAAGACCCCAAGCTAATAACAAAGAAGAGGTAATTGAGAAATATTGGCATTTATTAAAGTTATTTCATACTCTTTTATCACATCAGTGAAAAGAAGCTATGTGCCTGTTAAAAGATACACGAGAGTGGAGCCAGACGACTTG
>NW_010149188.1:0-229 GCF_000699245.1 Pterocles gutturalis | reverse complement strand
AACACTTTGTTCCAAATACTTCAGGATCTCCAGTAGATAAAGATCTTCCAGTGGAATTGTGCATATGGTGCTGATAAACTGGTTTGTTGGAGCAAAGTACACCCAGCTAACAGAGTTTTTTCCCTTTTATCTTATAGGCACTGAATGCTCTTGAATCTATGGCATCGAACAAACAATATGTGGATTACCAAGAGCAGCTCTCCCAGGCTTCTCAGTTCATCAAGCATCC
>NW_010149187.1:0-229 GCF_000699245.1 Pterocles gutturalis | reverse complement strand
TTTCTTCTTCTTTATCACTTTCAGAAGGTTTTCTGACACGTTTCTTGGGAGTCACCATGTTTTTAAATGATGCCCAGGGTGTAACACCTTCTCTTTTTCGCTCCACATCTGAAATCGCAGCGTCTTCATTTTCAGCAACCTGCACTCCATCTCCGGATTTTTCCAAAGATGAAATTTCATTAAACTCCTCAGGAGAAGAGGGAGAACTCTCCCCTTTTTGTTCCTCTGG
>NW_010149186.1:0-229 GCF_000699245.1 Pterocles gutturalis | reverse complement strand
GATTGCAGCTGCTACCACCATCTGACAGATGGTTGGGCTGTTCGTCATACTGTGTGGCAAAACAGTCCAATGATATCGTTTCATTGGAGCTTGATTATTGATTGACGGGACAGAAAAAGCAAAGCAAGGATAATCATCGGGATGTAGTGGAATTGTAAAAAAACAATCTTTTAAATCCATGATATATAGGCACCAGTCTCCAGGTATCATTGCAGGATTTGGGGTCCCT
>NW_010149185.1:0-229 GCF_000699245.1 Pterocles gutturalis | reverse complement strand
GTGGCACCAGGAGAGCTCTGACTTGCCATGAGGAAACGTGGTGCCAGGTGTCCAAGAGCCCATGTGTGCAAAGGCTTTGCTTCAGAGCAGAGACGTGGCATGGACAAAAGAGAGTGAACGTCTTTCTAGCTCTAGGACCACCAACCCAGGCTAAAATGTCTAAATTAACTAAACTGAGGACATCCCCTCCAGCTTGGACATCTTAGCTCCTTCCCTGCACCCTTCCTGG
>NW_010149184.1:0-229 GCF_000699245.1 Pterocles gutturalis | reverse complement strand
AGCTAATTGCTCAGGTGCCCTTTCCAAGACTTCAGGGAAAATATCCCAGAGCACACAGACCCGTTGGAATCAGGAAGTTTATTGCTGACCATGCAGAGCTACAAATCTGGATACGTGTGCAGCAAAGTTCCACCCTGTGAAACTTGGTGAAAAGAACACAGAGGAGTGACAACACAGTCAGATTCCAAGCACTTCTCTCTGACTTTGACAGAGGGCTTTCACAAGAAAA
>NW_010149183.1:0-229 GCF_000699245.1 Pterocles gutturalis | reverse complement strand
ACATCCCTGTCCCCAACAGCCAGCGATGGAAACCGCCATGCAGGGCACACAGAGCCCCTCCTGCACCCCGACAGCCGTGTCCCCATGTCCCCAACCCCATGGGGCTCAGCCGAGGCGAAGGGACACACCGGGAGAGCTCAGTCCCCGAGAGCAGCACGCACAGGGTCCCCCCAGCCCAGCACCCACACCCCCACCCCATCCGAGGCAGGAGGGCGATGCTGGGGCCGTG
>NW_010149182.1:0-229 GCF_000699245.1 Pterocles gutturalis | reverse complement strand
GGTTTGTGCGCTGCACTCGGCGTGTGCACAACGTGTGGGTGCGATCCGTGTCCGTGTGTGTGGGTGTCCGAGTGCCCTCTGCGCTCACACACCTTGGATGCACCCGGTGCAGTGTCCGTGTGCAGTGTGTGCGGGGGAGGTGGCTGTGTGTTGGGGTGTGTGTCGCTGTGCACCGTCCGTTGGTGTCTCTGGCTGCAGCCCCGTCCGCCCCCCCGGGCCGTTCCCCGCC
>NW_010149181.1:0-229 GCF_000699245.1 Pterocles gutturalis | reverse complement strand
CAGGCAGCAAGGGGCTGGCAGGAGGGAGCATCCTTTGGGGGGAGGGTCAGCAAACGGGAAGGAGGAGGAGGGGGTCAGCTCTCGCAATGGAGGGTCAGTGCTGGGGCCGCTCCTCGGCTCGCTAGTGACTTTGGAAAGGGGATGAGGAGCCAAACAGTCTGTGGAGAGAGAAGGTGGCCATGGGAGGGATGGAATCGGCAGGGAAACAGCTGCTGAGGGTGAGCACAGG
>NW_010149180.1:0-229 GCF_000699245.1 Pterocles gutturalis | reverse complement strand
GAGCACGGAGCCAGCCTTTGCTAATCAAACCCATTAAATCATCCCAACCTGCGCGCGAGGAATAATCCGGGGAGGAATAACGCACCGGCGGTGAGTCTGTTTTGCTTTCGCCTGACGGATGAAGGTGGGGAGCTGGGATGAAGGTCTCTGAGGATGCTTCGGCGCAGAAAAACGCAACCGCGCACCGGGAAGAGCCCGGCGTCGAAGCTGGACACCGGCCATGTGCTGG
>NW_010149179.1:0-229 GCF_000699245.1 Pterocles gutturalis | reverse complement strand
ATTGGGTTAATAGGAAAATAATCAGGGGGAATATATTTTACTGAGCAGCCACGCTGCAAATCCCCTTCTGTGCTCAGACCAGTCATAGAGCATCGCAACCGAAAAGGAGCATTTCCGTGAGGTAAGGGGCAGTTGAAAGGTGCGGCATCTCATGGGCCGCGTGGGCCTGCCTCGGCAAGGATTGCTTGGTTGAAGACAGCGGGATTGCTTATGAGAAGGCTTATGAGTC
>NW_010149178.1:0-229 GCF_000699245.1 Pterocles gutturalis | reverse complement strand
TTTCCCTTCAGTATGTGACCCTCCCAAAGGAAGACTGTCACCAGCCTCCACACAGGCAAGGACAGCCAGGAGAAGGTCCTCCACAGCCCCTCCTGCTCCCAGATCAGAAAGAAATTATGCTGTACCTTGACGATGAGAAAGAAGTCTCACCAGCCGCACAAGCTGGTGGGAAAGGCACAGATGTCAGAAGAGAAGAGCAGAAATCTCCAAAGGCTCTTAGCTGTATCAC
>NW_010149177.1:0-229 GCF_000699245.1 Pterocles gutturalis | reverse complement strand
ATCTTCACTGTAAGACAATTCTACTACTATATACAATTGTTACTGGCTTTTATATTATTACAGTGACATCTAGGGGCTTTATTAGTGGATCAGGAGTGTGTTCTGCAAGCGTGGGATAAACACATGAATTGGAGTTTCTTGATAGTAAAATATTACAATCAATGTAAAAGAGGCAGGAATTATCTAGGAGAGACTGCACGGAAGAAATATTGGTGAGCTTGACAGGTGG
>NW_010149176.1:0-229 GCF_000699245.1 Pterocles gutturalis | reverse complement strand
GCTTGGGGTGCAGCGACAGAACCCCCGCTGCCAGCTTCTTTGGTCGCTGTTTCTCCAAATAAAGAGGGACAGAGCTGTTGCACAAGTGTCCGGGGGGTACGAACAGCAAACCCCGCGAGGCACCAGCGCTGGCTGAGCCACCCAGCCCAGAAGGCTGGAGCAGAGCCCTGCTAGCAACGTCTCTCCCGATCCTGGTAGCGGTGTGGAATGAAAAACAGCGGTCTCCTTG
>NW_010149175.1:0-229 GCF_000699245.1 Pterocles gutturalis | reverse complement strand
AGAGTTGAGGCAGAAGAAGAGGAAAAATAGTTTAAAATTCTTCCATCCCTAAACAATGGTGTTGGTAGGCAGATCTGTATCGCGTTCTCAACGTGAATCTTCTGAAATGAGTAAGAGCTTGATGTGGTCTGGTTGTACAAGATGGATGTTTTTTCTGTTTGTAGTAGCATCCACAGCTGCCACAACGGCTGCCAGCACCACAGCCTCCATTCTTGGGTCAGCAGGGCCT
>NW_010149174.1:0-229 GCF_000699245.1 Pterocles gutturalis | reverse complement strand
CAAGCCTCCCTGGAGGAAGCTGAGGTACACAGCATTTTTTATTGCTCTCTTACACATTTTAGATCTCTATTTCATTATAAGCACTGTGAAGTCACTCCCAGACACAAGAGGAAAAGAGTGTTTGGATAAAAGTGTAGAGATATTATCTACAAATACCACACATTTTTCCTCAGAGCATCAGGATCAAAATTTGTCACATAAAAAGTATTCTAATTTATTGTTGTCCAGG
>NW_010149173.1:0-229 GCF_000699245.1 Pterocles gutturalis | reverse complement strand
TCCCCAGGGATGTCCCCAACATGTCCCCATGGTGTCCCCACATCCTCAGATGCTGTTCCTGGGGTTGGGGGTGGCCCTGGCGATGTCCCCAACGTGTCCCCGTGATGTCCCCAGGTGCTGTTCACGGGGGTGGTGGCTTCCCCGGCCATGGAGGTGGCCTTGGGGACACTGGGGGGGACAATGGCCACCTCCGTCTTCGACTGCACCCACCTGGTGACCGACCGCGTCC
>NW_010149172.1:0-229 GCF_000699245.1 Pterocles gutturalis | reverse complement strand
GCAGGGATCTGGCTTTTATTGGGCTGATCTTCTTCATAAGAATGAAGAAACCTCTTCCTAACTGCTTACACCCCCGAGGACACCTGGTGCCATACACCAAAGTGCATGCCTGCTTCAGTAACCTCCTGGGGCAGATGCTGCCAGGCTAATGGTGCACCCAAATGGCTGGGAAAGAGAGTGGAGCGGGCAGCTACATTATCACCCTTAGGACTTGGGGTGCTCTCAGCTG
>NW_010149171.1:0-229 GCF_000699245.1 Pterocles gutturalis | reverse complement strand
ATATGCAATGCAAACGATGCAGATTGCAAATGATGGCAAGAGTATGGGCCTGAATTACAGGCAGGATGGCGATCCTACTAAAAGTAGTTAGAGAAAGGAGGTGGGAAAAACATGCAGTTAACTTTTGTTTTCTCCTTGCAGAACTTGCACTAATAGCCTGAATTCCAAGACAACAAATTAGAGAAACAGGCCCAGATCCAATTTAGAGGACAAAGACTTTGATGAAATG
>NW_010149170.1:0-229 GCF_000699245.1 Pterocles gutturalis | reverse complement strand
CCCATCCTGACCTGCACCTTCCTGGGGACCGAGCAGGATGGTAGCAGTAGAAGGGGACAGGGGGGACACTGGGAACACTGGGGGACATGGAGGACACTCAGGTGACATCATCCATATGGGTGTCTCCGCCACTTTGGTGTCCCTCACTGCAGTCTCTGGTCCCAGCCTGACCCACGCCTTCCTGGGGACCAAGCAGGATGCCAGCAGTGCTGGGGGACACTGGGGACAC
>NW_010149169.1:0-229 GCF_000699245.1 Pterocles gutturalis | reverse complement strand
GAAGATTCTGATGCTCTGTTAAATACTTTCAGTAAACACCAAAGAGGCTCAAATTCTCATTGTGTTACAAATCAACTACTCCTCAGGAATCCGACTGCACCAAGCCCCAGCCAGACCCTCGGCCAAGTACCTTTTTGAGAGCAGTGTACACGTCCATTTCCACTTGCATTACAAACAGGTTAGAAGAGCTGATCAGCTGCTTCATGAGGTTTATGCTGGAAAAAAATAA
>NW_010149168.1:0-229 GCF_000699245.1 Pterocles gutturalis | reverse complement strand
AAAAAAAAAAAAAGTAGCTTTTTTTTAAAAAAAAAGGGGAAAAAAAAAGAAAGCCTCTCTGAACTCAGAGCCACTACTGGAATAAACAAGAAGCTGCTGGCAAAAGTCTGATTCAAGCCTCAACCCCTGCACAGGTCACAGAGAGCACAAGGACCAGCCCCAGCATCTCCCAGCCCCCAGGAACTTCACACGGCACCCCCGGTACACACACATCTGGCAGATGTGCCAC
>NW_010149167.1:0-229 GCF_000699245.1 Pterocles gutturalis | reverse complement strand
GGCCTTAAAATCTCACTAACAAAACTTAAGTCTCTGAGCTGGAACTTAAGGGTCAAAGCACTTATAATGTCACGCAGTTGCCAGCTTTAAGAGAGTGGGACCTTACTCATTCCCTATTTTCCCATCCACCTAAGCCTATTTAAAAAATCAGGTTTTTATAGGTTTCTGTATAATTTATAGCCTGATAGTTCACATGTGATAAAACTGTAGCATTAATATAGATAACAGA
>NW_010149166.1:0-229 GCF_000699245.1 Pterocles gutturalis | reverse complement strand
GTTACTATGCCATAGTTTGGTTAGTGGCTAAGACAGACTTCCCACCATCCCAACCTCAACATCCTAGAGGGAAGATGACTGTAATGTAAGAACAAGTTGTCATAGGATACCTTGTTCATCTATTTTATTAAAGAAATCTTTATTCTCTTAAAAAAAAGAAAGTGGTTGTTATATTAACTCACGTTTGCACTGGAACAAAACATAACATTAACACTGGAGTGTCTCACAG
>NW_010149165.1:0-229 GCF_000699245.1 Pterocles gutturalis | reverse complement strand
GGGGTGTCTCTGCCAGGGGCTGGGTGGCTCCCGGAGCCGCTGGATGTGGCCTCTTCTCTCCAGAGTCACCTCCAAGGGACGAGGGGTCCCTGTGATGTCCAGCTGGGCTCTGGGACATGGCCGGAGCCCCCTTAGGGACAGGATTTAGGGGGAAAATAATCCGAGCTGGCTGGCGGGGCTGCTGGGGTGCTGCTCTGGTTCACGTGCTGTGGACGGAGAGGGAAAAGCG
>NW_010149164.1:0-228 GCF_000699245.1 Pterocles gutturalis | reverse complement strand
GAGCCCCCCTGGGAGGGGGGGCATGGGGAAAGGGGGTTTGGAGGGTGCAGGCACCGGGGCCTGGAGCTCACCGGGGTTTGGGGAGGGTGTGCGGGATGGGGGTGCTGCCTCCTCCTCCTCCTCGGGAGGATGTGGGGGTGCAGGATATGGGGTACAGGGCCAGGGGTGTGGGACTGGGGGTCCAGGAGCAGGATATAGGGGGTGCAGGGCTGGGGGATGTGGGGAATG
>NW_010149163.1:0-228 GCF_000699245.1 Pterocles gutturalis | reverse complement strand
GTCGGTGATGAGCGTGAGCTTGTTGAAGACGCCTCGACCAAAGTAGTCGGCGATGACAGAGAAGCCGTCGTTAGAACACTTGAGCTGCCAGACACAAAGCAGTAGCGTCAGCAAAAGCCCCCAGTGCTTCTTGCCTCCAGCTCCTTTCCTTTCAGCCGCTACAGACACTGCAACCCAAGTCGCTCCTCGGCTATCTGCTAGCTCAATGCAAGTGCAGAATGAGCGGCT
>NW_010149162.1:0-228 GCF_000699245.1 Pterocles gutturalis | reverse complement strand
CTATGTTAGACTTCCAAGTTAGATGTCCAGTTTAAAATAGTCCTTTATGCTGTCTCCAGTACCAAGGGACCAATTCATGGCTCTCATCTTAGATACTTCTCATAGGAAAGAAGATACTTCTCATAGGCTCCCTGCCTGCCCTCCCCCTGCATGCTTTATGTCTTGCTGCTGGCTAACTTGGAACACACACTTGAGCAAGAGCAGATTCATGAACAGTATCAGTCATAT
>NW_010149161.1:0-228 GCF_000699245.1 Pterocles gutturalis | reverse complement strand
CCTTGAGATCTTTTCCAACCTTAATGATTGTATGATTAAGATAATACCCTGAGGTTGACAGAAGACCTGAAGATTAATAATATTCTTACAGTAAAACTGGGGGATTGTCCACAAATGGAGTTCCGTTTCTGTGGTAGGCCATTCCTGTGCCTGAGAACTGTAATATATTTGTGTTTGGGGGTGGGCAGATGGGCTTTCTGAAGGTAAGAGGGATGAATAGTGCAGCAT
>NW_010149160.1:0-228 GCF_000699245.1 Pterocles gutturalis | reverse complement strand
GTGTTAAGAAAAGATTTAATAAGAAGATAAAAGAAGACAGGACAGACATAATTCCTGTCATGCTACCAATCAGTCATCTCTAAAGAGAATCCGGTGTCATCAAATGGTTCGTCATCTGAAACTTCTTCAACGAGATTAGAGGGGACGAATCCTCTTGTGCCATCCGTCAGTTCTCCCACATACCAGCCATCTTCATCCACATCTCCAAAGACGTAAACATATTGTCCA
>NW_010149159.1:0-228 GCF_000699245.1 Pterocles gutturalis | reverse complement strand
AGGCTGCCTTTCATCTTACACTATACTACAAGCTTCAAATACAATGAAAATCACATTATAGTGCCCATAGAAACAAAGTCTCTTAATTTAGATGCCTAAAAAATCAGAAGAGCACTTCTGAAAGTCAAGCCTATGGCCTTTTAGTTTTCATAAATATAGACTTAGAACTCAGGAACCTCTTGATTTGTGTAGATTCAAGTCATCCTAGCAGAGTTGGGGTTTTGTTTT
>NW_010149158.1:0-228 GCF_000699245.1 Pterocles gutturalis | reverse complement strand
TATCACACAAACAGTAGTAAAGCATCCAGAGTGCATGGAGAGCCCACCCCTAGTATGGAACGTACTAACCAGTAAGCATTTGTGTTGGTAAAGCAAGCCTGGCGAACCCTGCTGTTTTACTGCACTTCCACTTAGTTTCCAAAATCTGAGCAATTGGACGGAGCAGATTTAGTCAATAGTTAATTGAAGAAGTGATTTTAAAAAAAGAGGCTTTTTCTCCTGCCATGT
>NW_010149157.1:0-228 GCF_000699245.1 Pterocles gutturalis | reverse complement strand
GTTTAGGCCTAATCACTAAAGCTTTCATATCACTGCGGTCGACTCCGGAGTTATGTCTGCAGGCTGCAGCGTTGCATTGAACCGCTTTTAAAGATCATAGCGTTTTGACACTTTCGGGGATGATACAGCCTGTTGTATAACCCTTTGGAGAAATCCTTTAGATAGTGTTGCAGTCCGAGGAAGTAACCCCACAGTCCACGCTGTTAATGTATTTTTATTAAGCAGCTG
>NW_010149156.1:0-228 GCF_000699245.1 Pterocles gutturalis | reverse complement strand
GTTTTGTTTTGGTTTGGTTTTTTTCTTTTATGTTGATGGATTTTAGGTGGATTAATGTCCCAGTACAGATAGCTCTGTAGCACAGCTGGAATGAGAAGATGAATTGCTGTTTCTCAGAAATGGCAAACATGGAGGTAAAACTCCATTGTCTTTTCTCACAGTGTGACATTTTGGTCATGCTTTTGCTAACAGAATTTGGCAGAATGTAGGAAAAAAATTACCTAAAGA
>NW_010149155.1:0-228 GCF_000699245.1 Pterocles gutturalis | reverse complement strand
CTCTGGGGACACTCTGAGGACACCTGGGATGTTCCAGGGACACTCTGGGGCCACTGGGAGCACTGGGGACACCCCCCCCCTCCCAGTACCCACCAGTTTGCGGATGGTGGTTGGGGACGACTCATCCAGCACCGGCCCCGTGGACTCGGCCATGGCCAAGGTGACGGTGACGCTGAGGGGTCGCAGGTAGTCCGTGGTGTCCTGGGGAGGGCGGAGGGTCCCTGTCAC
>NW_010149154.1:0-228 GCF_000699245.1 Pterocles gutturalis | reverse complement strand
GCTCCCAAAATGCTGCAGGACACTCCTGAGGAGCAGGGCACTCCATTCTTGCTGCACCTTCTATTCCCTTTCGCCCATTTCCTGATGCTCTGCTTTCATGGCTTTTGTCTGGTAGTTTTCCCCCTTGATATCAAACTAGTTTCACCCTAAGCCTGCTAGATTTCTCCTTTCAAGCTCTGACAACTCCAACAATTTTTAACCTGGTTACACAACTGGTTTAAGCTCAAG
>NW_010149153.1:0-228 GCF_000699245.1 Pterocles gutturalis | reverse complement strand
GGTTGCAGATGCAGTCTAGGCGGTGTCAGACAGATGAGTTTCCCCAGAGAAAAAATAAATAGTTTGCTCAAAGTTCAAGGAACTGAACCCCATGAGTCAGGGTGGGGAGGGCTGGCTTCTTACTGCTGTCATGGTGCTGCACTGAAAAAGGCAAGTGTTGAATCAATGGGGAAATCCTGGCAGTGAGGTCAGGGCTGGGCGGTCAGGGATGGAGCAGGCGTGTGCTCG
>NW_010149152.1:0-228 GCF_000699245.1 Pterocles gutturalis | reverse complement strand
TCCGACTGCGATGCTGCAGTGGGGACACTGGTTCTACTGGGAAGCTCCAGTGGGGGCACTGGTTCTGCTGGGAGGCTGCAGTGGGGGCACTGGTTCTGCTAGGACAGAGATGATGGGCACTGGGGGACTGCAGCAGGGGCACTGTTTCTGCTGGGATGGAGCTGATGGGCACTGGTTCTGCTGGGAATATGCGGTGGTTCTACTGGGAATCTGCAGTGGGGGCACTGG
>NW_010149151.1:0-228 GCF_000699245.1 Pterocles gutturalis | reverse complement strand
CACCACTGCTGAGAGTAGAAGGAGTCTGGTGTTGTGATTCTCTGTTTTCCCTCCCTTCCATCCTGCGTTTTGTGCAGCATCACGCTGTCAGATTCATTGTGTGCATCTTATCTAAATGTGAGGTGGTGCTGCAGAAGTGTGATTGAGAGCAGCGGTGAAGGGCTTTGCTGCCAGACAGTTCAAAGAGGTGCTCGCTTCCTCTTTACCTAGGCTGGAATTCTTGCTCCT
>NW_010149150.1:0-228 GCF_000699245.1 Pterocles gutturalis | reverse complement strand
TCATTTTCATGGGATATCTCTGTACTTTTACAAGCTAAGTGGGATCTACCTTATTCTTAATAAGATATAAATACACCCTTCCTCTTTGACTGTAATATCCTGATATGGGCAAAGTGCTGAAAGAAGGGGATGTTTGTTATTTTAAAGCTTTTTACAATACCAGCCTAATGAGATAATGTATTTATTTATTATAACAATAAACACAGCTGTAAAATGGACCATAAAAAA
>NW_010149149.1:0-228 GCF_000699245.1 Pterocles gutturalis | reverse complement strand
CCCACATCACTCCTGCTTCTGAATTAGAGGCATATGGATTTGATGTGTGAACTTTTGGATGGATAAGGATCTGCCTGGACGGCCACATTCAAAGGGTTGCAGTCAAATGCTCAGTGTCCAAATAGTTAACAAGTGGTGTCCCTTCAGGGCTTGTACTAGGACAAATACTATTTAATACCCCCATTAATGACATAGATATTGGGATTGAGTGCATCCTTAGCAAGTTTG
>NW_010149148.1:0-228 GCF_000699245.1 Pterocles gutturalis | reverse complement strand
TTTTTTTTACCGTGTCGTGTCCACAGTACCCAAACAAGAAATCAGTTTTATGTTTGATAATTATTTTGAATATTTTTTTCTGATAGCCTTGCAATGCTAAACAAGAAAAAAATCAAGTATTTAAATAAACAAACAAGCCAGCAAACAAATGTTCTAAGCTCTGTTCTGAGTTGTGATCTGTAGCATTACAAGAATTCCTAACATTATACACCAACAGAAGTTGCAAAG
>NW_010149147.1:0-228 GCF_000699245.1 Pterocles gutturalis | reverse complement strand
TCACCTCTGTGCCTGGGGAGATCATGGAATGGATCCTCCGAGAACTTATGCTAAGGGACATGGAGAACAAAGAGGTGATTCAAGACAACCTTCAAAGCATGTTTGAACTCATCCTAGAAGAGCAGTGTCGCAAAGCTGGATTGCTCTCGACATGACTGTCTTTCACCATTGATCAAGAGAGTCTGGATAACTGGCTTAAATGGGAACAATGACTTTTTTGGGAGTGAA
>NW_010149146.1:0-228 GCF_000699245.1 Pterocles gutturalis | reverse complement strand
ACCCCGTTTCCCCTGGGACGGGGCTGAGGAGACACCTGGTTTCTCTCCCCGGGATAGGCCCCGCACCTGAGGGGGGTCCCGGTTCCTTCACCCGGGTCTGAGGGGAATCGTTCCCAGTTCTTCACCCTGAGGCGGGCCCCGGGTCTGAGGGGGGCCCCCAGTTCCTTCATCAGTGTCTGAAATGGGGGAACCGGTTCCTCACCCGGGACAGGCCCGGGTCTGAGGGGA
>NW_010149145.1:0-228 GCF_000699245.1 Pterocles gutturalis | reverse complement strand
CCTGCAGAAGCATTTAGAGCACCTTCAGAGTTACAGTCTTGATTAAATACGTGTGGATCCTAAGAAGTCTGTGATTAAAAGGGTGAACGTTCACAGCTGGCTTGACAAGTCATTGATAAAAATAAAGCCTTGGCTGCTGTGTATTACTTGTCTCTTCAGAGGAGCTTCTTCTCTTCCTCTGAAATGACCCAGCGGATGTCTTCTCCCACAGTTCACTTACCAGAGGGT
>NW_010149144.1:0-228 GCF_000699245.1 Pterocles gutturalis | reverse complement strand
GACCCAGCCCTGTGCGGTCCTGGGGTCCTGCTGGCCGGACACTCCTGCCACTGCTCTGTGTGTTTCAGCTCCTGGCCTGCCCTGAAAGAAGCTGGTGCGACAGCATCCTGCAGCTTGTCCCGAGGTACCTGCAAAGTCAGTGCAGAGTGATGCATCACCTCGTGCTCAGAGTCCTCATCGCACTCGGCAAGATACCTGGGATGGTGAGCAGGGGGCAGCCGGCTGAAG
>NW_010149143.1:0-228 GCF_000699245.1 Pterocles gutturalis | reverse complement strand
GCCATTCAGCTTAAAGAACAGGAACAGGTCTCTGGCAGCAACTCTACGGTTATTTTCAAGAAGGTCAGGAGATTATTTTTCTCTGGAGCATATGATACACGACCTCCCTCCCCATCTCTCTCACTAGAAGACTTGCAAGGGTCAAGCCTGAACTTTGAGTAGCTCTGAAAGGAGGCAGCAGCAGGGAGGGGCAGGGGGGAGATAAATTCGTTCTGGCTTTTACAGTTG
>NW_010149142.1:0-228 GCF_000699245.1 Pterocles gutturalis | reverse complement strand
GCATTTTTTAAGCCTACCACCTTAAACTTGACCGTTTTCACTATTGCATCTGAAACCTATCTTGTTTCATAGGGTTATAAAGAAACCTAGATATTGGTCCAATGCTTTCTGTCACCACCCCATCTGGGCTTGAGGCATTAGTGCTTACATTTCTCTATCAAGTTGTTATTGCATTATATAGTAGCTTATATTCTTTATTAAATCATTTATTGCTCCTGACAAAAAAAA
>NW_010149141.1:0-228 GCF_000699245.1 Pterocles gutturalis | reverse complement strand
AAGCTTCCTTACAGAGCTGACAAGACAAGCAACAGATCCTCTTTTTTTACATTTTACTGAAAGAGTTGTAAAGGATGGTTCAGAACACTGCTTTTACAGCAGCAGTGCAGGAGGTTTAACATTCTTGGAACCCCCGTATGACATGATAAAACAGAAGAGTGTCATCCCAAATAGAAGCATCTTGGTTTGGAGTGGATTTTTAATGAAGAGAAACTCTTGGCGAGCTTG
>NW_010149140.1:0-228 GCF_000699245.1 Pterocles gutturalis | reverse complement strand
GCTCTCTGGGGAAACCTTCCATTTCCATGACCACCTCCGCATTTTGGAGGTGCCTCACATTCCCGTTTTTTCAGACTGTAACACCAATAAGTTGGTAACAGTTTTTTAAACAGAATAAAACTACCATAAGAACCCCAGAAATTTCTTCTTTCCAAATTATCCGTCTCACTTCAGTGCCAGCTAAAATTAGGGAGGTCATTCTGGGAGGTATGGAAAAACATGAGAGAG
>NW_010149139.1:0-228 GCF_000699245.1 Pterocles gutturalis | reverse complement strand
TTGAAGCATCAAGGGTCAGTGTGAAAGCAGGCGGCTGTGCTGGGGGGAGCTTTCTGGAGACTGGCTCTGGCTTGGGGCAGGTGTTCCCGACCGATCTCGTGATGTCACTGAAATGTTTTCTGTGTGTCTGCAGCGCAACTGGCGTAAACCGAGAGGAATCGACAACAGAGTGCGCAGGCGGTTCAAGGGCCAGATCCTGATGCCCAACATTGGCTATGGCAGGAACAA
>NW_010149138.1:0-228 GCF_000699245.1 Pterocles gutturalis | reverse complement strand
TTATGCCTTATTATTTTTAATTTTTCTCCTTCAGTAGAAACTACTGCTGTGCTTCAGAAAACAGGTGCTTCATTTCTTGTTTTGTTTTACTAAAAATATGTCAGAAATTGTGAACCAAGAGACAGAGAAGCCTAAAGTCATAAATGTGTGTGTGGCCTTTTGTGTACAATCATTTTACTTTGTCCATCTCTAAATCTTTTAAACTTGTTTTCTTTTTTGAACACAGTG
>NW_010149137.1:0-228 GCF_000699245.1 Pterocles gutturalis | reverse complement strand
GCAAGAGGTGAGTCAGGAATACCCATTAGGAGGGCCATCAGCAATACAAAGGACCACAAACAACAGAACCAGCATGAAGCTTCCTTAGGAGAGAGTTCAACCAACTCTGCTGGAGAGAGAAAACAACAGCACCTGAAGCTGCAGGCCACTGCACCTGCCCTGAATCCCTGCACAGCAATTCTGCTGGGATCGGCCAGTGGAAACCAGTTCTACAGGAGCAAGAGGCAG
>NW_010149136.1:0-228 GCF_000699245.1 Pterocles gutturalis | reverse complement strand
ACATCCAGCACCCCAGTACCCCAAAACCCCAGCACCCCGGCACCCCAGCACCCCAAACCCTGGCACAGCTGGCTGGCTCCCCCAGCACATCTGGAGATCACTGGCCGGGCACAGGGGGTAAGCGTGTTAGCACGTGTGTGTGTGCACACCTGGGGGGGTGAGTGTGCACGCGCAGCGTGTGGGCAGCTGGGACACACGTGTGCACAGGTACGGCGGGGGCCGGGGGGG
>NW_010149135.1:0-228 GCF_000699245.1 Pterocles gutturalis | reverse complement strand
TTTTTTTTTCTAAGGCTGCTGTTTGTAAGGCAGAGGTAAACAAGTTACACAATGTTTAATGTCTTCACTAGTAATAGTTGTAATATATTTTAAGAAATTATGAAAGACAAAAGTCAGATGGATGACAAATGAACAAACTTATTTTTTGACAGGAAGCTGTCAGAAAGTTAAACAAGTTAGAACAG
Source organism: Pterocles gutturalis (assembly GCF_000699245.1). Classification (NCBI taxonomy): domain Eukaryota; kingdom Metazoa; phylum Chordata; class Aves; order Pterocliformes; family Pteroclidae; genus Pterocles; species Pterocles gutturalis. Next base: position 43 of record NW_010149135.1, on the reverse strand, counting down.
CTGAGGACATCCTGTTTTCTGCCAGCCTTCAAGAACCATATAT
>NW_010149134.1:0-228 GCF_000699245.1 Pterocles gutturalis | reverse complement strand
TTGTCAGTACAATCACTGGAATAGAGTCACGTTTCAGTGTAACTTCAAATATGCTAATTTTTAATGTGAAATAGTAAACTTGCTGATGAGTAATTTTTCCTTCCAAAGAGGTTTAATTATTTAGGCTCCAAATTCTCTTTGACTGATGTATATTCCTTTTATTGGCTACCGTGACAATGAAGAAATTCAGGATAGGATGTGAATAAGAGCTGTCTGTTCCCTCGGGTA
>NW_010149133.1:0-228 GCF_000699245.1 Pterocles gutturalis | reverse complement strand
GCAGGGAGGCAAGGAATGTTCTGATCCCCAGACAAACCCAGCAGCACTCACTGGGGCTCCTACCTTGTTCAGGGGAGTCCATGGCATCCGGTTCCTCCTCTTCTTCTTCTCTGTCCCGTCTCTCAACTATGGCTTGGAGGCAGTGGGAGAGCGGGATCAGCATGCCGCTGTATGGGCCTGGCGCCACATATTGCAGCAGCCTTGGCCACAGGAGCTGCAGAGAAGAAC
>NW_010149132.1:0-228 GCF_000699245.1 Pterocles gutturalis | reverse complement strand
TCTCCCATTCTTCTATTGCTGTTGTACCTTATCATAAAATCTGAGGATAAATACTGGAAACAAAAAATTTCCGGTGTAACTTGAGCATATCCAGCAAGGAAGAGCTTAAAGGATGAGGCCCCCATGCACAGAAAGAGTGGAGAAAGAATTTTTGTCAAGAAAGACCTCTTCATAGGTGGCCTTCAAAATGTCCACTTGGAGTCCCTGTAGGGGAGAGCAGCTTTCTGT
>NW_010149131.1:0-228 GCF_000699245.1 Pterocles gutturalis | reverse complement strand
AACATTTTAATTAATTGAAAGGGTTTTTTTAAATTCACTGCCCGATTCTCCTCACCTCCCTGTCATCCTTACATCCATCCCAACATACTCCCATTTCTCCTTTACTTACACTTTTTGGTTCCTAAACACGTACAGAAACAATCTTGACTCTTGTTGAACTTTGGAAAAAAAAAAATCCCATATAAACATCTGTTTAGTGTAAATCATCCTAGGGAATCTCCATGGATG
>NW_010149130.1:0-228 GCF_000699245.1 Pterocles gutturalis | reverse complement strand
CAGATTGCTTTAGATGAAAACTATGCCGGGATATTTTTCATCATCCGGGCAGGGCTGAAGCTCTGGAAAATACATTGCAACAGCGCCGAGCCCCGGGGTAACTGGTTTCATCGCCCGTCTCGTCTCACGCGGGTCCCCCAAGGAGCGGTGCAATGTTTGGGTCTATCCAGTTTGGCTTGAGATGGTTTTTTTTTGGTGGGCTGTTGGGTTTGGGGAGATGCTCAGGGG
>NW_010149129.1:0-228 GCF_000699245.1 Pterocles gutturalis | reverse complement strand
AGGGAGAATAATCTTTGGAGTTTGTATATCTATAATATCATACTTTGAACTTGCATTTTTGCTTGTTTTATGAATTTAATGTCATGGAACTGTCCTAGATTGACAATATAGGAGAATGACAGCCAGTGAGTGGCACTGAAAATCTGCTGTACATAAAACAGTGTGTTTTCTTCTGTTCAGCCTTATCAGTATATCTACCCTGCATAGGATCAATTAATCTAGAGGGGT
>NW_010149128.1:0-228 GCF_000699245.1 Pterocles gutturalis | reverse complement strand
AGGGAGAATAATCTTTGGAGTTTGTATATGTTCAAAGATACTATACTTTGAACTTGAATTTTTGCTTGTTTGATTAATTTAATGTCATGGAACTGTTCTAGATTGACAACATAGGAGAATGACAGCCAGTGAGTGGCATTGAAATCTGCTGTACAGAAAACGGTGTTTTCTTCAGTTCAGCCTCATCAGTATATCTACGCTGCATAGGATCAATTAATCTAGAGGGGT
>NW_010149127.1:0-228 GCF_000699245.1 Pterocles gutturalis | reverse complement strand
GATCCTGCCACCGCTGGACTAACTGGGACCAGAACTGGTGGGACTGGTTGTACTGGGAGCTTTGCCCCCCTGGATTCAGCAGTTCCTAGCCCACAAGGAGGGTAAGTGTTTGGCATGGCTAGAGGAAATGAGAATTAATTACGGGCTCGTTAACAGTGATTCATCACCTGTGCCACAGCGCTGGGCAGCGTCCCTGCTGGGGGCCTGGCACATCCTGCGGCATCCCAA
>NW_010149126.1:0-228 GCF_000699245.1 Pterocles gutturalis | reverse complement strand
ACCTCTGTGCTGCAGCTGAAGAAACGCAGCACCTGCCAGATCTGAAAACGATTCAGGCGTGGCATTGCTGCAGTAATGCAGCTCAAGCCAAGCCCCGGTCACAGCAGGAAAACAAGCCGGAGTTTGGGAAATCTCATCAAAGACCAGCATGGACGCATTCCCAGCTGAACTCGAGGGCGTGGGGTGCAGGGAGCGGTGCAGGAGGCAGGCGGCTGGCCCCAAGCTCAG
>NW_010149125.1:0-228 GCF_000699245.1 Pterocles gutturalis | reverse complement strand
TCACCTCCATCCAGGGATGCTCAAACCCTGGAGAAACCCTGGGTGTGAGCTTCTTCTGGGTGGAGTTACCAAAGATCTCCTCCACCTGGAGATCCTGGAAGCCTGCAGAGATGGCGGGAGGGCTCAAAGACCTGTGGGGCTGCAGAAGGATGTGCAGCAGCCCCATGGGCACCTCCTGAGGTCCTCTCCTCCACCTGCAGAACACCAGCCTCATCAACCAGAAGAAGA
>NW_010149124.1:0-228 GCF_000699245.1 Pterocles gutturalis | reverse complement strand
CCCCACAGCCCTCCCCGGGGCCGGCCGCTTCTTCAGGCTGGGGTAATGGGCTTGCTGCCCCCATGCCCACGGACCCTGGGGGGCACCTGGGGACATGGGGGGACACACAGAGTGGGGAGACATGCGTACGAGGAGACTCACTCTCTCGGGAGGTCCTGGAAAGGGGCTGGGCCGCTCTCAGAGGCGCTGTCCTCGCTGTCACTGTTCATGTCCATGGGGTACATGGAG
>NW_010149123.1:0-228 GCF_000699245.1 Pterocles gutturalis | reverse complement strand
GCTGGCACACTCACCTGTCTCAAGCTTCACTTTATTTTGCAGCATCCTGCCCTGCTGTGAGTTCATCAGAACAATATTTTCACGCAACAGAGCGTGGGACTAATCATCATCTACACGAGGACACATTACCCGAGAATAACAAACGCAAAACCTTGTTATAAATTGCTAATACTCTGACATTAACATATGCTCACACTTCATCCTAACATTTACCCATCCACAGGTCCA
>NW_010149122.1:0-227 GCF_000699245.1 Pterocles gutturalis | reverse complement strand
CTCCCCTGCCATTGGACACCAAAAGAGAGCTTTGAAATCCAGAACATTTGGTCCAGTGGAACCCAACGGTACCAGGAGCTTCACCCCACAAAAACTGAGAACACAAAGAGAAAAGACTATTTAAAAGAGCAGTTCCTTGGACATTTTCTTGGAAGCAACTTTAGAGGAACAGCCCAGCCTGCAGGCAGTGGTACTGAAAGATCCCGTTTTATTGAAGAGCTGCTGTT
>NW_010149121.1:0-228 GCF_000699245.1 Pterocles gutturalis | reverse complement strand
GGCCTTAAAATCTCACTAACAAAACTTAAATCTCTGAGCTGGAACTTAAGGGTCAAGCCACTTATAATGTCACGCAGTTGCCAGCTTAAGAGAGTGGGACCTTACTCGTTCCTGATTTTCCCATCCACCTAAGCCTACTTAAAAAATCAGGTTTTTATAGGTTTCTATATAATTTATAGCGTGATAGTTCACATGTGACAAAACTGTAGCATTAATATAGATAACAGA
>NW_010149120.1:0-228 GCF_000699245.1 Pterocles gutturalis | reverse complement strand
GGAGATTCTGAGATTTGACATGTTGGTTTTACCTTAGCTGGGGACTGAGACATTTTAAATCTTGAGCTGTCACAAGATAAAAAAAGAAAAAAAACCCCACCAAATCTCTGCTGAGCTCCTATGGTAAAAAGGATGCTGCTGGGAAATGAAAAGTCCTAGGATTATGCCCATTAGGAAAACATATAAGATCTAAAAAGCAAATGTGCAATGAAATATCACAGCATGACA
>NW_010149119.1:0-227 GCF_000699245.1 Pterocles gutturalis | reverse complement strand
TCTTTAATATGTAAGTGTATCGCACCATATTTATTACTGTTTATACCCAGTTCAGTTTATTTGCAGGAGAGAAAGGGACAATAGTACTGAATGCAGGAGGTTTTTAGATTTAAACGCATTTATGCTCAAAATTTCTGTGTCCTAGTGTTCTTGTTTACATTGAAATGTTAAGTTTCTTCAAACTGTCCATATTACAGTGTGAAGAAGAGTAAATGGTGGTGGAATTT
>NW_010149118.1:0-227 GCF_000699245.1 Pterocles gutturalis | reverse complement strand
TAAGCCAGTAAACAGGAATCACTACTCAAAGGACACCTCAGAAAAACTTTAAAATTACAGTTTCCATCCCTGCTGTATTCTTCATCCATTAGAAGCACATTTACCTTTCCCCATAAGTATTTAGCTGGCAGCTGTTTCTGGTTAAAAAGTTTGCTGGTTGCTTTGGCAGGAACTCCAGTATAAATTTCAGTGAATACTAGATGACTAGATATCAGGCACGCTTGGGG
>NW_010149117.1:0-227 GCF_000699245.1 Pterocles gutturalis | reverse complement strand
CCAGCACCTCTCTCCAGCCTCTTAAAGGTCCAGGCACCCCCTAAAATCTCACCCCTCATGCTCTTAAAGGGACAGGCACCCCTTAAGTGCCCACTCTAGAGCCTCTTAAAGGGCCAGGCGCTGCTCTGCTGCTTCTTAAAGAGACAGGCACTCCCTAAAATCCCACCCCACGTGCTCTTAAAGGGCCAGGCACCCCCAAAACCTCATCCTACCCCTCTTAAAGGGCC
>NW_010149116.1:0-227 GCF_000699245.1 Pterocles gutturalis | reverse complement strand
TACCTCACAGTGTCTAAAACAGGGGCAGAGAGACACCTGAATCACTCCATTAGGTATTTTTAATTTGAAAAAAGTTGATGCAAATAGAATGAAATATGCAAATAGAATGTAAGAGAGAAAATTGCTGTAGATAAAAAAACCCACTCAGCTACTACAGAAAATTTGAATTTTAAATGTGTTTAATATGCAGATGATACCATCTTAAGGAGACGACTGCTTGTTTTGCA
>NW_010149115.1:0-227 GCF_000699245.1 Pterocles gutturalis | reverse complement strand
TCCTCAAACTGGTGTCTGGCACTTAATGCTGAAAAGACAGGGCCATGCTCCTGAAATGTACAGAAGCACAAGTTCACACATTTGTAACTATATCATTTTTACTGTAGTGTCAGCCATGAAACAAAAGAACAAAAACTTGAAAGAAACAAAAAAAGCTTTATTCTACTGAAGACCCCTTTAAGACAAGTATATTCTTTTATATCAAGTATGTGTTGTAATTTATGCGA
>NW_010149114.1:0-227 GCF_000699245.1 Pterocles gutturalis | reverse complement strand
CTGGATTCAAGGGCCATAATTCACAAGAAAGAAGGGATCTCTCTTTCAAACACAAAGCCACGTCACTCCTATTAGTACTACTGGAGATGACACACACAGAATCAACTGAGAACAGACTCAGGCAATTCCACACCACATTTGTTTATGTTGTCGCCTGTTTTATGTTTCCTTTCAACACCGGTTACAAACCCTTCTCTTCCCCCACTCCAGGGGAATCAGAAATGATT
>NW_010149113.1:0-227 GCF_000699245.1 Pterocles gutturalis | reverse complement strand
AAAAAAAAAAAGCAATTTGCTACAGTGGAACAGGCATTAATTGAAAGGTTGACCTTCATTCAGCACAGCTTAGACGAGAGCAGCAGCGTGGAAGCACTGGCGGACTGCAGATCTCCAGAGGGCTTCCAGCTTCTTGTTGTGATGCTTTGGATGAGGCTTTGCGTTCTGCCACACTTCAGGGACTTGTTAAACTGCTGAAATTTGTGAAGTGAGGAAAAGCGCGCTAT
>NW_010149112.1:0-227 GCF_000699245.1 Pterocles gutturalis | reverse complement strand
TGAATGGGAACAGACTCACACTATCCCATTACAGAATGGAAATTCAAGGACTGTAAGAAGCATGTGTCTAGTAACAGGCAGAAAATTCAACTTAATTCCCTCTTTCCTTTCCAGGTAGACAACATTCCTTAACCAGTGTATTGAGCAGATTTTTCCCTGCCCCCTTGTTTTTTGTGGCTTTTTTTTTCATTCACCAAGCCATGTCAACAGCCACATCTGTCAGCACA
>NW_010149111.1:0-227 GCF_000699245.1 Pterocles gutturalis | reverse complement strand
CAGGCTGATCAAGACCAGCTCTCTAAGCTGCTTTCTCACGGTACCTACGTTTTCCCACCCTGATGGCTTCGCTGGCACTGCACTGAACTGGCTCCAGTTAATCAAGGTCTCCCTGGCATGGTGGGATGTCAAAGCCTAGGGCAATATTTTGGATAGTGTGTACAAAGTGCAGAGCAGACAGGCTGTACTCCTGCTCACACAGCCCAGGATGCTGTTGGCTGCCTTTG
>NW_010149110.1:0-227 GCF_000699245.1 Pterocles gutturalis | reverse complement strand
CTCTGTTCCAGCATGGGACTCTGGTCCAGAATATCTCCCACACCTGTCAGCTCTGTCATGATATTGTTTCTAGTGAAAGAGGTAAGTTAATTCAATAGTTAATAACGGACAGTAAAGTGGATTCCTATCACATAACATTTAATCTTCACAAACAGAGTTTTGTATTAGAACTCACTCTGACTAGGTAATTTATTACAATTTTATTCTATTAATGCTCACTCGTACAG
>NW_010149109.1:0-227 GCF_000699245.1 Pterocles gutturalis | reverse complement strand
TTTAACTGTCTGCTGAGGATACCTAATTAGGCAGCATCAGTGTGAGCTTGACTTGGCTCCTTTTACATGTGCACCTGGATACACCCTATTCGATATGTTCCTTGGTATTAAATTTCACTTCCAATTTACAGGAGTATTAGTAACTGATTTACTATTGATTTGTTATTAGAATGAGAGGGGCAGAGAGGGAACTTAATTTGAAGTCACCCCTCTTAAATTAGTTCTTT
>NW_010149108.1:0-227 GCF_000699245.1 Pterocles gutturalis | reverse complement strand
TGCAATGTCCACCATGACTCCAGCCCCTTTTTGCCTCCATGGTTTTTCCTGAGGTCCTGGGAGGGAAAGTAAAGTGGTGGCTTCCCTTGCCCCTCTCCCGTCCCCTTCCATTTCCTCATCCCCTTCCTCTTCTCCTTATTCCCTTCCCTATCCTCTTCTTCCCTTCCTCTTCCCCTCTTCTTCTCTTTCCTCTTCTCCTTCTCCTTACACTTCCTCTTCTCATTCCC
>NW_010149107.1:0-227 GCF_000699245.1 Pterocles gutturalis | reverse complement strand
CTTCCTTAATACCGGGACGCTTTCCAAGATTGACCCTTGTTTGCCACAGTAACGTATGTATTGGACACATGTTGAAAGGTTGTGGATTTTGTTGCTCCCACCATGCCAGACCACTCTGCTGAGACCCCCAAGCTTTCCATCACTCATGGGACAGGGTGACACCAACATCCGCAGTGCTGGGACAAAACCTGGCCATGTTCCTTCATCCCCAGTGTCCTCACTTGCAT
>NW_010149106.1:0-227 GCF_000699245.1 Pterocles gutturalis | reverse complement strand
CTCTTCTAATTCAGGCATGGAACCCAGGTTTTGAATTAATATTGTTATAATTACTTCAGAAAGGGTAAAAATCTGAAATCTGCCTAAGCGCTGTAGGCTCTACTTATTTCTTAAGGGAATAATTATACCACAGTAAACATTTGAGCATAGAGTAAGCTAATAAGATGAAAACAGTATAACAGCAATATTTTCAAATATAATAAAAGCAAGCTTTTCAATTTTTTTTT
>NW_010149105.1:0-227 GCF_000699245.1 Pterocles gutturalis | reverse complement strand
CTTAGCCATTCTATGATTCTATGATTTCTGGGGTCCATAGAGGAACAATAGGTTCCTCTCTTGTCCTGGGTCCAAAGCGTCATTTGTAACATCTAGCCCATCAGCTTTAGTGCCCAAAGCCTCCTGCTTAGGGCCAAAATCATCATTTACAGGGGTCAAGCCTCTCTTGTATTACCCATAGCCTTTTTCTAATGGCCGACAGTTTTATTTTCTGGGTCTAAACCCTC
>NW_010149104.1:0-227 GCF_000699245.1 Pterocles gutturalis | reverse complement strand
GGACCATGGTGGTTTGGGGGTGCCCCCAGGGATTTTGGGGACCTCCCTGAATATTTGTGGGACCCCCTTGAGAATTTGGGGGAGCCCCAAAATTTTCAGGACCAGCTGAGGATTTGGGGGGTTCCTGAGGGTTTGGGGACCCCCCAGGGATTTTGGGGATGCCTTTGAGAATTTGGGGGACCCACCCTTAGTATTTAGAGGACCCCCAAAATTTTTGGGACCACCTG
>NW_010149103.1:0-227 GCF_000699245.1 Pterocles gutturalis | reverse complement strand
AAGTGCACAAATGACAAATGCAAGTGACAAAATAGCTCCCCAAAAGTGACACCATACTGCTAGAATTCTGTCACAGTGAGGTCCTGAACAGGAGAGGGTCAGGAGGTCTGTGTGAGGTTTACATGTAAGCAGAGGTGGGTGGGGGGTGGAGGTTTGTGCCTTCCCCAGAGAAGAACCACAGCCCCACAAGGGCAAGGTGCAGGAGGAGTGAAAGCCCTGCCCTGGGC
>NW_010149102.1:0-227 GCF_000699245.1 Pterocles gutturalis | reverse complement strand
AGCTTGTGGCACAAGTGCAACCAGCTGTGTGACAAGGGACGGAGCCACACGTGCCACGAGCCCACGGTGCAGCAGCGGGTTTGATCAGAGCTGGGTCTCTTGCCAACAATTTGCCATCCCGTTCATATTTTTCCTGGCCCCCAGCAGCAATTCCCAGCATCAGGGGTGAGCCCAGCTGCGTCGCCGTGCCGAAAGCGGGGTGCCCTGGTGCCGGCACCATCCCATGG
>NW_010149101.1:0-227 GCF_000699245.1 Pterocles gutturalis | reverse complement strand
ATAGCTTCATATTTATATTCTACAGTCCCCAGCCTGTTGCAAGCTTCAATCATATCTACCAGAGATGGCTTAGGGTTAGGGAGTGATTTCAAAAGCTTCTTACAATCCACGTTAGCATTCTCCACTGCAAGTTTTAAGAGAATAATATCTCGAGCCTCAGCATTATCAATCTGCCTCTCCAAAGCCTGTTTAAGTCGGTCTATAAAACTCATATAAGGTTCCTTTGA
>NW_010149100.1:0-227 GCF_000699245.1 Pterocles gutturalis | reverse complement strand
TTTCCGCATCCCGGAGCCGCGTGGTTTCTAGAAAGAGCTGCCGCCGCAGCAAAGAATCGCTGCCCTTTTCCCCTTCCCTTTTTTTAAATTTTTTTTTTCTCTTTCCAAAAAACCCACCAACCAAGCCACCCCAAAGCCACCCGTCCCGTCAATTAGCTCGAGCGTGACACCCCGGCTTCGCTCGTTTTTTTTTCTGATGCTTATTTACGACTTCATTTTTTTTTTTT
>NW_010149099.1:0-227 GCF_000699245.1 Pterocles gutturalis | reverse complement strand
AATTGATGAAAAGATCAAGTGGATTGTGCAGGCACAATTCAGCTGGCAAACACCCTTCCGGTTTTAGGGGAAGGGACCCTCAAGGGAAAAGGCTGTAAATCTCCTCATTCGCGTGCTGCTGTGTTTTGTATCTGTGTGGTGGTGTTCAAAATACTTGTGTTTATCAGCATGATTCGTTTGACAAATTCTCTCCCTCATCCCACCAGGGGGGTGTGAGTGAGTGGCTG
>NW_010149098.1:0-227 GCF_000699245.1 Pterocles gutturalis | reverse complement strand
GCTGCTCTGGGGGAGTTCCATCATAGCTCCGGCAATGATTTTGGTAACCTGGTTCTCGCAGGTGAAAGTTCCATTGTGGATAACTGGAAAATGTATTCAGTGTCCTGTGCTACATTTCAAATAGAATTAGTGGGATTATTCATTAATTACTAAGAATTAGTCTGAATTATTACATGATGTTTAATAAGCAGCAACTAACGAGTGGGAGAAAGCTTTTCAACCTCTCC
>NW_010149097.1:0-227 GCF_000699245.1 Pterocles gutturalis | reverse complement strand
TGTCTAGTCTAGCTGAAAAAACCCCACAGTCTCCCTGCTTCAGGTGCTCCAAGGCGCATGACACTATACAACGCTCAGCATTAATGTGTAGGCACCTCCCTTGTGCCCACAAGTTGCTTAAACTGCAAACACCCACAAACACACACACCCTCCCCGCTCCACCGGCTCCTGGCCGGGCAGAGACGGCGCCACTACGGCGGCAGCCAGCAGGTGTCGCTCTTGCGCTA
>NW_010149096.1:0-227 GCF_000699245.1 Pterocles gutturalis | reverse complement strand
CACGCACTTTACTCCGGGTTTACACCAGTTACTCCGGGTTTACACCCACTTTACTCCGGGTTGGAATGGGTTACTCCAGGTTTACACACACCTTACTCTGGGTTTACACCAGTTCCTCCAGGTTTCCACCCACTTTACTCCGGGTTTGACCCGGTTACTCCGGGTTTACACTCTGCTCCGTGTTTAAAACCAGTTTACTCCGGGGTTGCACACATTCCTCCAGGTTT
>NW_010149095.1:0-227 GCF_000699245.1 Pterocles gutturalis | reverse complement strand
TCTTCCTACGTCAACATGACTTCCTACGTCCTCCATGCATACAACAGCTGGGAACGGGCTGATGCCCTGGCCAGGGAGAATGACGGTAAGTTTTTGCCCCTCCAGCTTTTCTCTCTGACGTGTTGTGGTTTTGTGTACGTACTTGCCTCAATCCTAACTCCCGTGTAGCAAACACCATACCGAAAGGCGGAAGCGTTATATCTGTTGCAATAGACAGCTCTGGCACA
>NW_010149094.1:0-227 GCF_000699245.1 Pterocles gutturalis | reverse complement strand
CTGTGTGTCCCCAGGGATCTGGAGGCAGGCGTGGTGAGGATTGTCGGTGCTGGGCTTGGAAGTGGCCGGGTGAAATGCTGCTTGGAGAGAGCCCATGTGAGTGGGGCGAGCTGGGGATCTCTCAGAGATGTACAGAGATGCAGAAGGTGGGGTGGGTCGGAGACCTGGGGTGGGGCAGGAAGAGGTGCTGCTGGGGCTGGGGATGAGCACTGGCATGGATGAGCTGA
>NW_010149093.1:0-227 GCF_000699245.1 Pterocles gutturalis | reverse complement strand
GATTAGAGTAGCACGGGCTCTCAAAATATTATTTCCTGATTGAAAAACACTAATTAAAATTTCTGTATAAATTCGTGTAATGAGTTACTATTACAATTTTTACAGGAAAACCCAGTTACAATGTAAATAAAAAATCCCTTTTCTCTCTGTTACCTTTAAAAGTGTTTCATCCCTGATTTTACCTGTAGCACATTTCTTCATGTTACCTGTTTCAAAGGCCTCAAAGT
>NW_010149092.1:0-227 GCF_000699245.1 Pterocles gutturalis | reverse complement strand
TGTGTGTCTGTGTCTGTGTGTCTGTCTGTCCGTGTGTCCGCGTCCGTCTGTCTGTCCGTGTCCGTGTCCGTGTCCCCATGTGTCTGTCCATGTCCATGTCCGTGTGTCTGTGTCCCCATGTGTCTGTCCGTGTGTCCATGTCGGTGTGTCTGTGCAGTGCTGCGTGTGTCCATGTGTCTGTGTATCTGTCCATGTCCATGTGTCTGTGTGTCCCTGTGTCCGTGTGT
>NW_010149091.1:0-227 GCF_000699245.1 Pterocles gutturalis | reverse complement strand
GATACACTGTTGTTTAATCACTCATCTTGTCTGCAAGAAAATAGCTGGTCTGTGTTTTCCTTTCAGCAGGGCCCAGGTTCTTTCCACAGCTCTTACTCTGGTAACCAGGTAAATATTCTAGTCCCTGTGTCTGCACAAGAGCAGTCAAAAAGTCTTCCTTGAAAGAACATTTCAAGTACAAGCCAGTAAATTTTTATGTTTTCTGTACAGGGAGGGTCTTCCTTCTA
>NW_010149090.1:0-227 GCF_000699245.1 Pterocles gutturalis | reverse complement strand
GGTGGAAATATTTATTGGAAATAATAATAGTGATGATAAGGATAATAGTAATACCTAAAAATGAGTGACAGACTATTAAGAGGGATCAAGACTCTGTGAATTGCCTAACAACTCAGGATTTGATGGTTTCCTCAAAATCCAGTAAGATTATCCTTGTATAAAAAAACCCAACAAACCAAACCAACCAACCAAAAAAACACAAAGTGTAAGTCTCACCTTTATGGGAT
>NW_010149089.1:0-227 GCF_000699245.1 Pterocles gutturalis | reverse complement strand
ATGCTCCTGCATCCCCATCCCGCTCTGCTCCCTCCGTTTCCACCTCCGTGGGATGCTCATCTGTCCCTGGTGACCCTCTCCAGGCAAATTGGGGACAAACCACTGGTCTGGGGCAGACGGCAGGATCAGGCCGGGGTATATTTGGCAGATGAGGGCGACTGCGATCCCGATCTCAGCCCTTTGAGACGTCTCTTGGACTCAGATCCTGGAAACTCATCCCCCTCCCA
>NW_010149088.1:0-227 GCF_000699245.1 Pterocles gutturalis | reverse complement strand
AGCTTGCGGCCTCAGGCTTCAGCAAATCCCACAAATTAAAGCTAAATATACAGCACACTGAATCACACAGCCTTACAACCCGAAGTGATGCATTCTGCTCAAAACTTACCTATTTAACCAAACAGCGAGTATCTCTTCACACGCACCAAACCCTTCCTCCTCGGAGCGGCTCCCGGGGGGAAGCAGAGGGGTGCTGGGCCTCTGTATGGCCCCAGACTCGTGGGGGA
>NW_010149087.1:0-227 GCF_000699245.1 Pterocles gutturalis | reverse complement strand
AAGTGAGTACCTCTCTGCGAAACCTGCATGTCTCTCAAACCCTGCTTAGCAGACCAGGCAGCACTGCCCCGAGTGGTGGTACTGAGTCTTCATGTTTTATTGGGATACTGGCCTTGGAAAGATGGGTGCTACTGAGGTCATCATCACGTTTCCCCATTTCTTTGTCTCTCTCATCTGTGGCACAGGTATGAGAATGAACTGGTCATCCGGCAGACTGTGGAGGCTGA
>NW_010149086.1:0-226 GCF_000699245.1 Pterocles gutturalis | reverse complement strand
GCGGGCACCAACGGGGCAAGGCTGGGCTCGGATGAGCGAGAGCTGCTCCAGCTCCTGTGGAAAGTGGTCGACCTGAGGAGTAAGGAGGTATTTTCCCCCCGAAGGGGAAGCACCCTGACCTGCTGCTCCCCTTGGCCCTTGCTGTGCTGGGTACAGAGGAGGTGGTCCCAGTGCTGGGCTGGTGGTGGTTGCCCCAGGCTGCAGCAGGCTCTGGTGGAGGGCAGGG
>NW_010149085.1:0-226 GCF_000699245.1 Pterocles gutturalis | reverse complement strand
AGGGTCAGGATGTGTGGGAATGGTTCAAATCTGTGTCCATTGGGGGACATTTAGACTGCATGCTACAAAACGTTTCTTTATTGAGAGGGTGGTCAAACATTGGAGCAGGCTTCCTAGAGACACGGTTGATGCCCTGTGCCTGTCAGTGTTTTAAGAGGCATTTTGGACAGTCCCCTTAACAACATGCTTTAACTTTAGGTCAGCCCTGAATTGGTCAAGCAGTTGG
>NW_010149084.1:0-226 GCF_000699245.1 Pterocles gutturalis | reverse complement strand
AAAAAAAAAAGAGACAAAAAAATTATTAAAAAAAAAAAAACCGAAAAAAAGGAAAAATTAAAAAAAAAAGGACAAAAAAAGGAGAAAAAAGTGTTAAAAAAAGGACAGAACGGGACAGAAAAGGCAAAAGTGGCCAAAAAAAAGGACAAAACTGGCCGAAAAAGGTCAAAAATGGCCAAAAAAAGGACAGAAGAGGACAAAAAAAGGACAAAAATGGCCAAAAAAA
>NW_010149083.1:0-226 GCF_000699245.1 Pterocles gutturalis | reverse complement strand
ACATTTGTAGGCCGTCAATGGGGCATCACCATATAGGAAGGAGAATTGTAATTAGAAGAAAAGAAAGAGGGCAAATGCTTTGTTTTCCCTTCACAAGAGCCCTCATTTGTGCCTGCCCATTTTGGAAAAAATGGAAAGGAGGTAACTGAGACCACATGTCCACCACTCCTGTTTTTAGAAAAGGACATCATGCTTATCAGCTTGTGACACTTTACTTGGCTTCTTT
>NW_010149082.1:0-226 GCF_000699245.1 Pterocles gutturalis | reverse complement strand
TGTGTGCATAGGCAGAAAGACTCAAGAATGGATTTGGAGGTGAAAAATATTACTGCCCCATGCACATGTAGCATTTTTTTATTTTCTGAAGGCAGCAGGCTTTTTCTGTTCTTCTCTACTCAACTCCAGATTTTAAAACACATTAAAAGGAGCAGTGATGTGATTGTGTTACAAAGCACAAGTCTGCGTGGATCTGAGTCCAAAGTGAAAAAAAAAAAAAAAAAAA
>NW_010149081.1:0-226 GCF_000699245.1 Pterocles gutturalis | reverse complement strand
AGGAAGAAACATTAAATCTTCCATGAAAAGATAAGCACTATGAATTTTATTCTGTTGTCCATGTTTCAACTACATTGTTAGTTTATTATTGCTGATATCCTCACTTCAAGCTAATCAGATGTTTAAGAACTGTAGAAGCCAAACCTTTGCCTGAGAAGGACAGATTCTTTGTTCAAACCAATGATCAGCAGAGCACGTGGGACAAATATTAATCCAAAACACCTTT
>NW_010149080.1:0-226 GCF_000699245.1 Pterocles gutturalis | reverse complement strand
GTTGGCTGTCACCAGGGGAAGTCTGAGTGTCACCAGGGCTGGTGGCATCACCCGGGGGGGTCAGGGTGTCACCAGGGCAGGGTTCAGTGGGTGCAGCTGCCGAGCGCTGGCACAGAAGGAGGAAGGAGAATTTCTGCGCCGACCACACGCCCACTCCGGGGGGGACACTGTGGGATTGGGGGCCTTGGGGCACTCACCCATCCTTGGGGACACATCTGGGGTGACC
>NW_010149079.1:0-226 GCF_000699245.1 Pterocles gutturalis | reverse complement strand
CATTGACCCACAGACGTTACAGTCTCTTCAGCACTGCCAGTTGCTTTTGAGCAACCTTAGCACAGTCTTAAACTGTTTTCGAACAGAAGCACAGGAGCTGACTGCAAAAGGTTAGTGATAGTACTAGTAAGTCTTTGGTATGTTCTGTTAAGCTTTGGAGTGATGCTTGGGTTGTCATTGTGGAAACATGAGCTTTTGTTGCTTTTGGTGGTTGGAAGGTGGTCAC
>NW_010149078.1:0-226 GCF_000699245.1 Pterocles gutturalis | reverse complement strand
CCCATCTCTCCTGTAGGCCCCCTTTAATTTCATTCATAATGAGCATCTGCTAGCTTATTCTTCCATCTAAGGACTTGGTGGGCAGTAAGCTCCAGACACTCAAGTCCGCAGGTCACCAAGGTACAAGGCTAACTGGGTTCACTCCTCCCCAGGTGCTCTGCTGTGTGACAGCAAGGCTGAGCTAAGCGCACCAGTGGGTCCTGGTGGCACCTGGCCAAACCAACCC
>NW_010149077.1:0-226 GCF_000699245.1 Pterocles gutturalis | reverse complement strand
CAAACCATTCTATGATTCTATGATGAATAAAAACCACCATTAAATCTATCATTAGATTACTATTACGCAAGCAGCAGCATCTGCCGTATTGTAACAAGGCTCTCAGTTCCACACCCATTATACCCTGTTGCAACTAGATATTAAAAATGCATTCCTCTTCGGTGGATGATCAGTGCTAATTAATATGTTAGCTGGAAAATTCATAGAATCATAGAATGACCCGGGT
>NW_010149076.1:0-226 GCF_000699245.1 Pterocles gutturalis | reverse complement strand
AAAAAAGGATGTTTGGAAACTGAAATTAGCCAAATTCAGGCTTTAAAAAAGTCACCACTTTTAAAAATGAAGGTAAACACTTTGTGAATCAATTTAGCAGAGGATGTGCTAAATTTTCAGGGATCTGAAAATTCAGAGGCAAGACTAGCTATCTTTCCCAGAGCTGTGCATAGCCCAGACAGAAGGTATGGATTTGCTGCAGAAGTTTCTGTGTAAGCTACTTGGG
>NW_010149075.1:0-226 GCF_000699245.1 Pterocles gutturalis | reverse complement strand
ATAGTGTCTACATTTCACCCCTTGAGAAGTTAATCTATGTCTTCCATAGTTAAATAGTAAGTATTACTTATTTATATCAATGTTTTACACTTCTATATGGCCTTTGGATGTCAGATTATTGATACTTAAGTAGATCCTCAAATGCTTCTCAGGGAGAGATAAATACCATTATTATCCACGGCAGCGCAGAAAGGAGAGGTGATCTTTCTAAGTCCATTAATTGAGA
>NW_010149074.1:0-226 GCF_000699245.1 Pterocles gutturalis | reverse complement strand
AAAACCCACCACACAAAACCACAACAGAGTCCAACTCCATGTTTTTTCATTCACACAAGTATCTTTGGCTGGTTTCAGAGGTGCTCCTCATAGAATAGAAAATTTAATTACTTGGATATTACAGGTCACAATGATGTCAGCTCATTTAAAATGTGGGTTAGGAATCTGAAACATTTTCCAAACTACATTTTAGGAAGGAACATTTCCTAAGATGCATTTTAAACTG
>NW_010149073.1:0-226 GCF_000699245.1 Pterocles gutturalis | reverse complement strand
CCCACTGACCCCATGGCCACATTGACCCCATGTCCCCGCTGCCCCCTCCTGCCGCAGGGAGCCCGTTCCGCGTGCCAGTGAAGGAGGTGGTGGACCCTAGCAAGGTGAAGTGCTCGGGGCCGGGGCTGGGCCCCAGCGTGCGGGCACGCGTACCCCAGACCTTCACGGTGGACTGCAGCGCGGCCGGGCTGGCACCCCTCGAGGTGACGCTGCTGGGACCCTCCGG
>NW_010149072.1:0-226 GCF_000699245.1 Pterocles gutturalis | reverse complement strand
CGCATCTCCCAGGGCTCTGTAATCCTTCTGGATACTCCTCAGACCACTCCTGGCTGTGTCACTGTGCCCATGTGAAATAACAACAGGGAATAATAGTCAGTGGGATGTACAAGTGTTAGTAGTCCCTCGATGACATCCCTGATTTGAGACCCTGGCAAGGAGCACACCTCTCTAGAGAGCAGGTCGGGTTGGCAAGAGGGTGCCTCCATACCTCTCAGAAGAGAGT
>NW_010149071.1:0-226 GCF_000699245.1 Pterocles gutturalis | reverse complement strand
GATCAGATAGCTCTTCTCAGGCAGATCTGAAGCCCTGGGCACCCCTGAGTGATTCAGAGGTGTATCTAGCGTCCCTAGGTGAGTGTCTGGTAAGGCTTTGGTTCCTCCATTTGCTTAGAGCCAGCTCTGTTTCTGTGGCTGAGGTGACGGTGCTCGCCGCTCTGGCTTGCAAATAACAGAGCCTCTGACTCGTTTATTGCAAGTGTGGCAGTGGAAATGAGAAGCA
>NW_010149070.1:0-226 GCF_000699245.1 Pterocles gutturalis | reverse complement strand
AGCTGATCTCAGCGACTGAGTGCTAGCTATGGGTTTGCGTCCCTGCTGTGTTCTGAAGTCTGAAAAATATATGCTGATTTCAGATAATCCTTCAATTGTCTGAGAATGGTTCTGTCAAAACCATTTGAAACTGATCAGTTCTCTAAAAAGAACATAATCCCACTGGACTACTATACTTATTATATATATTATATTACTAAACTCTTCAGAAGGGATAGGCAAGGAA
>NW_010149069.1:0-226 GCF_000699245.1 Pterocles gutturalis | reverse complement strand
GGTGACAGCCCCCGGTGACAGAAACCCCTTTTGCTGCTGTGGGAGCAGGGCTGGGCTGGCTGTCCCTGTGTGTCAGTCGTGGCACAGGAAAGCTGGGTGCTGGGGGAGGTTGGGGAACAAGTGCTGCCCCTCGTTGTGGGGTGCAGAGGCATCACCCAGGTTTTTAAAGTGACCCCAAATGAAGGGGGGGCTGGCAGAGGAGGGCAGACCCATGGCAGGGGGCAGG
>NW_010149068.1:0-226 GCF_000699245.1 Pterocles gutturalis | reverse complement strand
CATCTCATCAAGGTCTGGCCTCACATGAGAATGACACATATTTGAAACACACAGCCCAATCATGACAGATCTAAATTCCAGTAACTCACTATAGTGTGGTCTGGATTTTAGTTAAGGGGTAAGGGTAAGGAAAAGACTCCATCACAGATTATGACTGTACACTTCTTTCATGTAAAATTTACTCAGGTGTCACAAAGGTTGAGGGGAATACATGATAGACTGCATT
>NW_010149067.1:0-226 GCF_000699245.1 Pterocles gutturalis | reverse complement strand
CACATGAGAGAAAAATCTCAAAAGACATACGCTAGAGGATGCCAGGTTTGTGCATCTGTTGCCACGTTCAGATGAGGCTGAAACACACTCCAGAGAGAACTGAAGACAGATATTTATCCATTTCTTGGTTTTGCTTCTCAGGCAGACTGGAGCCTGGCGTATACACAGCTGTTCCTCTTTCCTCTGACCAGCTTTAGCTCTTTGTTTCTGCAATTGTCCTCAAACT
>NW_010149066.1:0-226 GCF_000699245.1 Pterocles gutturalis | reverse complement strand
AGAAACACTAACTGCATTCAAGACACAGCCAAGTACCTCTGTTTGATACACTGCTTACCCCCCAATTGCTGTAGGCATTTGCTTCAGGTATTTTCTGTTGGAAATACTTGCCATTACCAACAGCTAAGGGGAGCAGCTATGATTCCAGAAGCAGTAGTTGCATTCAATTCCCCCAAATCTTTTATGTGGCACTGTCCACGCTCTGGATATTCACAGGTTACAAAGA
>NW_010149065.1:0-226 GCF_000699245.1 Pterocles gutturalis | reverse complement strand
GACCACAACATATTTAGAGCAGTATAACAAATCTATCTCTGTCTCCCCACGCACACACAAAGGTCAGTCATCTTTCTCTTGCTCTCAGTATGGGTCATCCACATGCTTCTGCTTACGGAACCAGTTTGCATTCAAAAGCAGGTGCTGTCACTGGGATTCCATAGGAAAGTAATTCTCAACATCCTTCTGATCATGTAAGTGGCTAACATATTCTTCACCACTTCTC
>NW_010149064.1:0-226 GCF_000699245.1 Pterocles gutturalis | reverse complement strand
CCAAGCAGCACCCAGGGTGACACCCCACATCTGGATGCCCCCATCCCACCCTGGTACCCCAATTCTGGGCATCCTGGGGTGACACCCTACACCTGGACAGCACCCTGGGGTGACACCCCACACCTGAACCCCTCCCCCCCCCCATCCCAGGTTGGCACCCCACATCTGGACAGCATCTTAGGGTGACACCCCAACATCTGGACAGCCAAGCGAGCCAGCCCCCCCA
>NW_010149063.1:0-226 GCF_000699245.1 Pterocles gutturalis | reverse complement strand
CTGATTAGTGAGATACAAGCTAATGTATGTATTGTGTGCCATGCTGTCACTGCCTGTCTGTACTGCAGTCTGCAACGTCATGCGGAGGTGCCTGAACCAGCTGCATGCTGCTTCTTGCCTAAGTAGAAGAGCCTTGCTGTGCTGCTTAGCCTGCTCTGTAGCTGAGATCATGAAATCATACAGAATAGCTGACATTGGATGGATCTCCAGAGGTCATCTACTCAAC
>NW_010149062.1:0-226 GCF_000699245.1 Pterocles gutturalis | reverse complement strand
TCCTCACCAGACCCAACACAGCCGTGCGGAACAAATAATCCAGAGAGACAGAGACAACGAGACTCCTTCAGTGCACAAAAACCTCTGACACCTACAGACGGTAGCAAGAACCTTCTTGAAGGGAAAAGGATGATCCCAGAGTTTGGGCACTCGATTTGGAATAAGTGGGTTTGAGGCTGTGTTGCTCAATCCTGCACATGACATTTGCCATTAGTTTCCTTTCTGT
>NW_010149061.1:0-226 GCF_000699245.1 Pterocles gutturalis | reverse complement strand
AGGCCACACCTGGAGTGCTGTGTCCAGCACTAGGCTCCCCAGTGCCACAGAGATACAGACATCCTGGAGAAGGAACAACAACATGTTTAAGGGACTGGAAGAACCAGTCACTGGAACAACCTCGCCAGTGGTGTGGTAGAATCCCCATCAGTGGAGGTTTTCAAGACACAACTGGACAGGGTACTAGAGAACCTCATCTGGGCTCCCTTTCCTGTGAAAGGTTGGA
>NW_010149060.1:0-226 GCF_000699245.1 Pterocles gutturalis | reverse complement strand
GGTGCCAAAGGAAAAAAGCAACAGGTCTGAGCTGGGAGTCCTGAGCACAGCACCAGCTCTGCAGAACCTGCGACGCCTTGTTAACAAAAGGGAGCAAATGTAAGAAAGGGCCTGCAGTCCGGATATTAGTCACGTTTTGCAGACAGAATGTTATTCCCTCCGTGCCCCCTGCTCCCCATGTCCCTGTGTCCACAGGGAGAGGCAGGGAGGTGTCAGCAGCGATGCT
>NW_010149059.1:0-226 GCF_000699245.1 Pterocles gutturalis | reverse complement strand
TTTTTTTTTTTTTTTAAATCAGCAGTGATTAATAATAAAATCAGCTCTAATTTAAGTTCCAAACTTCTAGATGTTGGTCTTTTTTTGGGGGGAGCAGGTTTTTTTCCTTGATGAACTTTCAATATTTGCTCTAAGATGAATGCTTTTAGTAGTTAGAGTAAAATCTGCTGTTTTGAACACATGTATTTCTGACATGTATGATATATGGTACAATATATATATATAT
>NW_010149058.1:0-226 GCF_000699245.1 Pterocles gutturalis | reverse complement strand
GAAGCTGCAACCTCTTGAGGAGTTGTCCCTATCCCCTACCACTGTGTTGCAGATGTGCGTTGTCATGACCCAAGTTCCAGCTGCATTGTTGCTGCCCGGTGACAAACACAACAGAGACCCTTGGCCCCTGATCCCAACGCAGCCCTTCTCACCTGCTCCCAACCAGCCCTTCTTCATTTCTCCCAACCGTACCTTTGCCCCGGATCCCAACCAGCCCTTCTCACCT
>NW_010149057.1:0-226 GCF_000699245.1 Pterocles gutturalis | reverse complement strand
TAAAATCTTTTCTGTTTGGTTTGGTTCACCTGTACCGGCAGCCTCCTCATCGAGGCAGAAGTGATTAGGTGAACAGCAACACCATTATCAAGGTTTATGTTTCCAGAACAAAATAAGGGCAGAGAATGCAAATTCTTGCTTTCCATTGATGGTGTTATGAAGCCAATATAGTTGACAAGATAGCTCAATCCCTGAATTGGCAAAATTCTGACCTATTAATTTGTTT
>NW_010149056.1:0-226 GCF_000699245.1 Pterocles gutturalis | reverse complement strand
AAATCTAACTTAGCATTATCTATGATATTGGTTATTGGGAGGTCATACCACCAAGGTGGTTACTACAGCAGGTTTCCATGCCCCAGTCTCTTCCAGTCCTCCTCTGTGAAGGGTCTATGGCAGATATGTCCTCATCTCTCACTCTTGGGGCAGCCAAGTGCATTATGCCGCAGAGCACTATCTGGATGCAGATATCCCACAGCCTGAACTTGCTGATTTAAAACTA
>NW_010149055.1:0-226 GCF_000699245.1 Pterocles gutturalis | reverse complement strand
CTGAACTAGAACTGGCAATCCCTTGTGTTCTGCCTGCTCTTTGAGCATTGTAAGCTGGCTCCTATAAAACAGGATTGCCTGTACATAAATGTTTTCTCTTGCTTTTGGTATCCCATGGAGCAGATAGTTCTGGAGTACAGTTAAATATGGCCCAGATTTCGGGGCTTGTTCCTTGCCAAGAGTCTAGGTGAAGCCAGTAAAATTTGACAGCAGGAAAAGATAATTA
>NW_010149054.1:0-226 GCF_000699245.1 Pterocles gutturalis | reverse complement strand
AAGCCTTATCTTGGATATGTGCTTTCTGTCTTGCTTCTTCTCCTTCTTAATTGAAAAATTTATCTGTAAATCCATAAATTAATCTTTTAGAAAAAAGGTAGTAGGGGGGAAAAGCCTTTTATCTGTTAGAAAACTACAGATCATTTGCATAGTTGAATCTTTAAGGGCAGCAATGCCACAGAAGTGACATGTGCTTGGAAATGTGTACTTTGCAATGTGTTGCTTT
>NW_010149053.1:0-226 GCF_000699245.1 Pterocles gutturalis | reverse complement strand
TTATTCTCTGGGCTCAGCTGGCACTGCTCACCAGTGGAAGGCCCTGGGTTTTATGGGCTTCTAGTGCCATTTGTCATAGCTGATGGTACCCAAATGGACTACATGGGGTTGACAGAGAGAACAGAGGCCATATAGGAGAGCTGTGCCTGTCTGAAGCTGTGATTTGAGACAGATAGGATTACCTGGCATGTTTAAATAGCACTAGAGACCTCTGTTTAAGCAACTG
>NW_010149052.1:0-226 GCF_000699245.1 Pterocles gutturalis | reverse complement strand
TTGTCTTAATACCCAAAAAAGAGCAAAGAATCATAGTGGTGTCTAGGTGTTACAGCAGCCAGAACGCTCAGAGCTGATCCAGAGTCCTGGAAGGCTCTTAATGTTGAGTGAAGATTTTGGGCATATCAGGCAGTGCCTATTCTTGTCAGGGAAATCTTTGCCTCTTGAGAAGCAGCATTCACTGTCCAAGTCCATCCCATCAGCTCAAGAACAAGCTCTCACCTTG
>NW_010149051.1:0-226 GCF_000699245.1 Pterocles gutturalis | reverse complement strand
TCTTCAGAGACAATTCTTCACACTCCATACATCCATTTCTTGATGTAGGGAGCAACTCTGCTGCCCCTCCTCCCTCGTGTGTCTCTGCTGAGCAGCCTGCAGCCATCAATAGGCACACTGCAGTCACGGGATTTATCCCACCAAGTTTCAGTGATGGCACCCAGGTCATAGTTTTCCAGCTGCACAGTGGCTTCCTCTTTGTTGCCCAGGCTGCATGTGTTGGTGT
>NW_010149050.1:0-226 GCF_000699245.1 Pterocles gutturalis | reverse complement strand
TTTACAGAGCTCTGAGGATCAGTGATACAATCACAAGATTCTGCCTCTGTTGCTGAGCTCTAAAGTTTGCAATTGCTAAAATCATGGATGGCTGCAAACCAGATGCCCCCAACACCACAGCTGATTCCTTGAAACTCAGGCAGACAGGCCAAGGTCTTGAGAATCCTTTTCCCAATTGTTCAGCTATGGTGGGATTTCAGCAGCTTGACAGTACGTCTCTATCGGT
>NW_010149049.1:0-226 GCF_000699245.1 Pterocles gutturalis | reverse complement strand
TACAAGCCACAAAGGTGAGAGAGATCACGCAAATGAAAACTCTTTATTTCTGTTTTATCATTTTCCAGTGAAGTCAGCAATAGCAGAGGATGATATCACAGGGTAGACAGGAGCATCTTCTGATGTATGGCATTTTGTTGATCCAATTACTGATTTTTTTAGAAATGCAAGAAGATACATTTCATTTGGGCAGTTGTGCCATTGTGTCTCCTTTTCTGTTCTTTCC
>NW_010149048.1:0-225 GCF_000699245.1 Pterocles gutturalis | reverse complement strand
ACCCTCACCAAGTTTGCTGGTGACGCTAAGCTGGGTAGAGAGGTGGACATGTTAGAAGGAAGAGTGTTACGGCTTTGACCCTGGCTAGCAGCAAAACAACCACAACAGCCGCCAAAAACCAGCCTGGGCTGAAAGAAAATATAAAAACTGCTATGCCTGCAGTGTACCCACAGCACAGCCCAGGAAGCGGCAGGCCTTTCCCACTCACCTAACCCTACGTGTTTT
>NW_010149047.1:0-225 GCF_000699245.1 Pterocles gutturalis | reverse complement strand
AAACAAATTAATAGGTCAGAATTTTGCCAGTTCAGTGACTGAGCTATCTTGTCAACTATAACAGCTTCATAAAGCCATTAATTGAAGCAAGAATTTGCATTCCCTGCCCTTATTTTGTTCTGGAAACATAATCCTTGATAATGGTTTTGCTGCTCACCTAATCACTTCTGCCTCAATGAGGAGGCTGCCAGTGCACGTGAACCAAACCAAACAGAAAAGATTTTA
>NW_010149046.1:0-225 GCF_000699245.1 Pterocles gutturalis | reverse complement strand
CTGGACAGGCCATGGGGCAGATCACCATCCTCACAAATAAAGTTATGCAAGGTGGCTTGGGTGTCTTACAAAACCAAAATCCCATGAAACCAGGAGCTCTTGTACAATTTGTGCTTTTCCAGAAAATGGGCTAAGAGTAGTCCTTTATATGATGTTCGGTTGTGCCACAATGCATGTCCTTCCACTGGATTTGGGGCCATGTAGGAAAGAGACCTAGCCAAAAAC
>NW_010149045.1:0-225 GCF_000699245.1 Pterocles gutturalis | reverse complement strand
CCTACTATGTTCTTCCAACAGGACATGAAGTTGGGCTTTCTGCTCCTTTCCTGGCATGCGACTTGGAGATACGCTCAAAGGAAACTTGTTTGATTCCTCCAGTTGTCCCTCATGGGACTGGAGCAAACATTTCCATGGGCCTGAACTGTCACCACTCTTCACTCTGGGGAATTGTTCTTTGCACATAGTAGTGACAAGGGAAATTTATAGCTTCAGATGAGGCAA
>NW_010149044.1:0-225 GCF_000699245.1 Pterocles gutturalis | reverse complement strand
CAAGTAAAAAAAGTATTTGTCAGGCTGTGCTCAGAAACCAGCCAAAGGCTTTTTTCATTTATCTGCGGGGTGCAGAAAATCTTGCATCTTCTTGGATGCAAAACTGTCCAAAGGGTTTAGAAGTGGGAAGACAGGGGAGACAGAGATGAGATACCGGACAGTTGTCTGTGATGCTACAGAAAGCTCTTCATTTTTAGTATGTGTGCACTGAAGGAATGATTTGTG
>NW_010149043.1:0-225 GCF_000699245.1 Pterocles gutturalis | reverse complement strand
GGGGAGGTCTGCGTCCCTATAGGGTGCTGAGGAGGGATGTCTGGGTCCTTATAGGAATTTGTGGGGTGGGTGGTGATGTATGCTGAGGAGGGGGGGTCCTTATAGATTCTTGGGGCGGGGGGAGAATAAACCGGGTCCCTATAGGGTGCTGGAGGGGATGTCTCCGTCCCTATAGGTTGCTGGGAGTGGGGAAGGAGGGATATCTGGGTCCTTATAAAAATTTGG
>NW_010149042.1:0-225 GCF_000699245.1 Pterocles gutturalis | reverse complement strand
CCTGCCATCCTGTGCCGTGGGGCTGGGGGTGACACCCGGCGTGGCACCAGGACCCCACCGTCCTGTGCCATAGGGCTGGGGGTGACCCCCAACATGGCAGCAGGACCCCGCCATCCTTTGCCATGGGGCTGGGGGTGACCCCCGACGTGGCAGCGGGACCCCACCGTCCTGTGCAGTAGGGCTGGGGGTGACCCCCGGTGTGGCAGCAGGACCCCACCATCCTGT
>NW_010149041.1:0-225 GCF_000699245.1 Pterocles gutturalis | reverse complement strand
TGCAGTTGGATTGCACACTAGGTAACTGTTCCCTTGAACAGGGACACCTCTCAAAGTTTGATACTCCTTACCCAATACCAAGAAATCCTTTCTCTCCAAGGCAGAGGAAGCCTTTACTTGCTACAGATTGTTGGTAACTGACAGACAGCAGGCTGAATTAATGTTAATGAAACATTACTAAGCAATGTAGTTACTCAATGTTAATTATTTGAACTTTGTATAAAT
>NW_010149040.1:0-225 GCF_000699245.1 Pterocles gutturalis | reverse complement strand
TGTGGATAATTCTGAGAATAATCAGGGTAAGACTACATTCTTTACCTTTTATTAAATACTGCCTTCCTGTTGTGCTTTCTAGAGATTTAGTATACTTCGGATACTTGGAGATGCAGAAAATTGACTATGCTTGTTTTGGAGATGTAACCCCAGTATTACTTAACAGCTCTGATTACTATTTTTCTCGAGAACTCAATAACACTGACACAGGCTCCTGAAAGTTGT
>NW_010149039.1:0-225 GCF_000699245.1 Pterocles gutturalis | reverse complement strand
GGAGGAATAGTTTCTTCTAATGGAACTTGAGGTTGAAAAGGTGAATTTCAAAATGTCACAGTCTTAGATAGTCTTGACTAGAGTTAAACATCTTGTCTGGACTCAGAAACTTGTATGGAATATTTCTCCATGCGAGAATCTAATTTTTTTGTGAATGAAACTCGTAACGTAACTGCATGATGCGTATGTCATCAACAGAACAAGAAATAGTAAATAACTCTTCCC
>NW_010149038.1:0-225 GCF_000699245.1 Pterocles gutturalis | reverse complement strand
AGAAAGTTTCTGTTGCAATGCAGAAATCTCCCAGTTTGGTCTCTGATCATCTTACAGCTTATTTCTCCCTCATCATATTCTTCAGTACCCCAAGTGGGCTGTCTTTGCTGTGTCTTCATCATCAGGTTTTGGGGCAGTGAGGAGGTTCCTGAAGACGATCAGTGCAATTCCTCAGCCGTGAGGTGCACAACTTGGTCAATCATAGAATCACAGAATATCTCAAGT
>NW_010149037.1:0-225 GCF_000699245.1 Pterocles gutturalis | reverse complement strand
TTTTTTTTTGGAAGTTGCTCATGTCTGCACACAATGGCTATTGAGTGCAGCCGCCTAAGAAAAAGCAATGCAATAGCTGGGCCTTGCCCCTTCCCTCGTGGCAAGAGGGAAGCTCCAATGTGAAGAGAAGCACTCTGCTGTGCTCGGGAAGAGCTGGTTTGGCCGAGAACAGTTTTCTGCTGCTGAAGTGATGAAACAGCAACACCTGTTTTTGATGAACTGAGA
>NW_010149036.1:0-225 GCF_000699245.1 Pterocles gutturalis | reverse complement strand
GAAACAAGCTAGCATCCTATCAAACCAGTAATCACCCGTGTACATTCTCCATCTGATGCAGATCTTATACCATCTAACGTAGCAGTTTCAGTGAGATAGTGCCTGCATACATAAAGAAAAAGTCTGGCTTGTTGTTCATTTATCAGCTGATTTACTGAGGACGTGAGCTCTCCAACCAGCAGCACTACATCCCAGGGTATCTGCTTGGCTTCTTTAACCAGCTAA
>NW_010149035.1:0-225 GCF_000699245.1 Pterocles gutturalis | reverse complement strand
GCAGGCAGGTGCTGCCAGCTCTTCCAGCTGGGTGACAGCCCAAGTGTCCCTTGTGTCCCTTGCTGGGGGTCAGTGGGGTGCCCTGGGCCATGGGAGGTTCATTTTGGGGTACAGGAGGGGAATGGAAATGGGACGGCAGCAGTGGCAACCCGAGGGGGGCTGTGACACCCCAAAATGTCCCCTCCTGCTGGTCTTGGGTCCTGGGAACACTCGGCCAAGGGACCC
>NW_010149034.1:0-225 GCF_000699245.1 Pterocles gutturalis | reverse complement strand
GACATCACCCAGCCATGCACTGTGACATCGTGGCCCTGGCTGCTTAAATTCGGGCGCCCAGCCTCTCCCAGCCGGTTTGTGCCTTCACTCCCGCTGAGCGTTTTGGCGAGGCTTGGAGTGCAGAGCAAGCCTTTGGCTCAGTGCTGGGCTTGTGCCCTGGGAACTGGTGGCCGCAGCTCTCAGTGCCTATCCCCGGAGCCACTGCAGGATTGTCCCCAGCCCTGC
>NW_010149033.1:0-225 GCF_000699245.1 Pterocles gutturalis | reverse complement strand
GACCACTGGAGAAAGGCAAATACCACACCCCTCTGCAAGAAGGTAGTAAGGAGGATGGTCCAGGTCAGTCAGCCTCACCTTGGTCCCTGGGAAGGTTGTGAAGCAAATCCTCATAGAAGCCATTTCCAGGCATGAGAAGGGCAAGAAGGTGACTGGGAGGAGTCAGCAGAGAGCCACCAAGGGCAAAGCATGCTGACCAATGTCATTGCTTTCTCTGACAAGGTG
>NW_010149032.1:0-225 GCF_000699245.1 Pterocles gutturalis | reverse complement strand
CACTCTTCCTGTGCCTTTGCACAGAGAGGACCTTTATGCCAGCTAACCTGAAAGTTTTCTGGGTTAACTTTTTAATTAATTCAGAAGCACTCATGCTCTTCAAGGTAGTTTTGATTCTTACTACTTGTTCATGCAGCTCTTCCATGCGTGTTTTGATTCAAGGTCCAGGAGCCACCTGCTATTATCCTTTCAGCCTGTTGAGTAGTTTCCACTGGATATACCATG
>NW_010149031.1:0-225 GCF_000699245.1 Pterocles gutturalis | reverse complement strand
CCACCACACCTTATCCTGTGTCCCCACCATGTCCCCACCCCACCCCGTCCCTGTCCCCCTTCCCCGTGTCCCCAACCTCTCCTCCTCGTCGTCCTCGTCCCCCATGGCGTCGTCGATGGCGTCGTTCATCAGCTCCTCCTTCATGTCCATGATCTCCGCCTGCTTCTCGAACTCCATCATGATCTTCTGGATCTGCGGCAGCTTCAGCTGGGGGGGCACGGGGGC
>NW_010149030.1:0-225 GCF_000699245.1 Pterocles gutturalis | reverse complement strand
TCAATATTTTTCTGGCAAACTGAATTAAGCTGACTGCCTTACAAGTTACGGCTTCTGGATCAGCCAGTCATCCAAGACAGGTAAGTAGAAAACAGAGAACCACTCTGAGAACAGAGAGCCCCAGCTAGTGTCCTACGGTAAGTTTAAGTAGTCCAAGGTTTTTCAAATTGCTCAGCTGAAGCAGGTTAAAAATACTACCCCCTCCAATAGCTTACATTCTAACTA
>NW_010149029.1:0-225 GCF_000699245.1 Pterocles gutturalis | reverse complement strand
TTTAGAGGAACTGTTGTCATGGGGTTATCAACGAGGTTTCTTTCGAAAAACCGATCAGTGTTTTTCTGTAGAAGTCTGGCAAGATGTGGGGAAAGAACTGTGGGACTGTGTCGGTGCAGGAAGTAAGGCGGCTTTTAAGCTTGCCCCCACATGGAAGAGATGTTTGCAAGCGTTGCAGCAGGTGATGGCAGAGGCCGAAGTTAGAGATGTCTTAAAGCAAAGTTT
>NW_010149028.1:0-225 GCF_000699245.1 Pterocles gutturalis | reverse complement strand
GCTGCCAGGGGTGTGTGAACACCTCCTCCCGAGTGTAGGTGTGCAGGGGAGAGGACAGTGCTGACCAGTTTAAGGTTATGTTGAGGTACAGTAGTTATGCCATCAGAGAACAGTGAAGACAAAGCAGCGTTACAACCTATGACAGCAGAAACATGTCATGTGCAGTTCATATGAACAGTCTTCCTTCAACGTACTCTTCTTTTCAAAGATTTACAGATGATGTTT
>NW_010149027.1:0-225 GCF_000699245.1 Pterocles gutturalis | reverse complement strand
GATTTTTCAGACACCGTAGTTCTGTTCAATTGAATTCACTCAAGTAGTGGTTAACACAAACACTGTGGAGAGTATGACATGTCAAATTAGCAGCTTTGCAAATCTCCTGTTAATTGTCAGTCTAATTAAAAAATTGCTAATTATAATGTTTATAACTTCAAATAACTGCTCAGCTATAAAGCACTGGCTGTCAGGTGTAAACAGGGGGACTGAAGGAAAAAAAAA
>NW_010149026.1:0-225 GCF_000699245.1 Pterocles gutturalis | reverse complement strand
TGTTACAATGTGAAGTCTTACTAGTGTTAAAACCTAAGTTACATAGATGGATACCAGGCTTCTGTTCTTAAAAATGTGCAAAGCATCTGTTTTATGAAAGGATTGTGTTTGTGTTGATAATGAGATGTTGATACTTTCTTTTGAAAAGTTGCATACATGCTGGAATAGAATAATTTTTGTATGTTTCTCCTTCTACTTGTGCAGCATAAGGCATTTTTCTTTTTT
>NW_010149025.1:0-225 GCF_000699245.1 Pterocles gutturalis | reverse complement strand
AGAGGAAATATTGGTCAAGCCTTGGGCCAGCTGTTCCCAGTGCTGGTCCCTTGCTGAGTGCAGCAGCTTTGCAGAGGACAGTGCTGCAGCCCGTCCCGCCGTGGGAATTAACAGCCCTTCCGAAGCCTTGTGCATCTCACTTCGTGAGACTGAGAGTCATTCCTGCCCCTGGCAGCATGGGTATTGATCAGAGAAGCTATTAAAAAAGCTTTTTGCTCAATTTAC
>NW_010149024.1:0-225 GCF_000699245.1 Pterocles gutturalis | reverse complement strand
GTACATGTCTGGCATGCATTTTCTGTGTGATATCAGCAACCAACCTTACTGGTACTCCATACCATATTTAAGATGGAGACTTCCTTAAAATCCCTTGCAGATGACAAATGAGTTACCAATATAAACTTGTATTAATTTAGCCAGACAATTTGGCTATTTTACTGGCAAATCTTGGGTTAAATTTTTCAAACTGAGGTAATTCCACATCTTCCAGCAAGATTGGCT
>NW_010149023.1:0-224 GCF_000699245.1 Pterocles gutturalis | reverse complement strand
AGCACTCACATATGGGAGACAAAAACTAGTTTATTGTCTGCAGTGCTAATTTTAGAATTAGCTTTTTTGGTTTGCATGTTTCATAACTGGTTTACCTAATTTTCATGGCTGGTAGAACTAGAAAAAGAAGTAGATTTTGAAAAACTCCCTGAAACCAACACTCCAAAATATTTCATGCTTACGAATTGTATTTTATTTTTTCTTAATAAATATATTTATTTTTT
>NW_010149022.1:0-224 GCF_000699245.1 Pterocles gutturalis | reverse complement strand
TTTTCCCCCCAGGTGCAATAAGACACAATGGTTCACCCCCAAAAGCAGTGACTTGCAGTGATTTACCCCAAAATACATCTAGCCGCACTGATTCAGTGAGCTGCAGTGATTTACCACCCAGATGAAATAAAACGCAGGGATTTACCCCCGAAAAGCAGTGAACTGCAGGGATTTAATCCCAGCTGCACTGAGCAGCAGTGATTTACCCCAAATACAGTGAGCCG
>NW_010149021.1:0-224 GCF_000699245.1 Pterocles gutturalis | reverse complement strand
TCCCCATGTCCCCGCAGTGCCCCGAGGTGCGGCTGAACATCATCTCCAACCTGGACTGCGTGAACGAGGTGATCGGGATCCGGCAGCTCTCCCAGTCCCTGCTGCCCGCCATCGTCGAGCTGGCCGAGGACGCCAAGTGGCGCGTGCGCCTGGCCATCATCGAGTACATGCCGCTGCTGGCCGGCCAGCTGGTGCGCACTGGGAGGGACTGGGAGGGACTGGGA
>NW_010149020.1:0-224 GCF_000699245.1 Pterocles gutturalis | reverse complement strand
TGTCTTCCAAACACAGGAAAAAGGTTTGAACTCCATATAAGTTATGCATTTCCTCAAAGGATAAAAAGGAAAAGTAATCTGATTAACATCTAATAACAGTATCTGTTCTGGGATATTTCAAAATATATAACAGGTAGAACATGAAACTTCTCAAAATACAGCAAACAACAAAAACAAAAATCCTGACACTTTCCCACAGTTCTGTTGTCTCTTTCCTGGCATTC
>NW_010149019.1:0-224 GCF_000699245.1 Pterocles gutturalis | reverse complement strand
GGGCAAGGGGCAACCAAGGGGGTCAAGGGGCAACCAATAGGGGAAGGGGCAACCAACAAGGTGAAGGGGCAACCAAGGGGGTGAAGGGGCAACCAATGGGGTGAAGGGGCAACTAACAGCGTCAAGGGGCAACCATGGGGCTCAAGGGGCAACCAAGGGGGGCAAGGGGCAACCAACGGGGTGAAGGGGCAACTAACAGGGGTCAAGGGGCACCCAAGGGGGGT
>NW_010149018.1:0-224 GCF_000699245.1 Pterocles gutturalis | reverse complement strand
CTGACCCCTAGATCAGACCTAATGGGGAAATCGTGACTCCCTGGCAAAGAGGATGTTCTTACTTTGGCTCTTCAGACTTTTTTCAGTCTAGGCTCCTGAGATGGAGGTTAAGAGGTTGCGTGGGGGATGCGGGACCGGGGGACGCGACCACGTCCCTTTGCACGCTGCCACCACGCTCGTACGGGGCTCAGTGAGCATTTCCATGTGTCATAGATGGGAAAAAA
>NW_010149017.1:0-224 GCF_000699245.1 Pterocles gutturalis | reverse complement strand
CACGACTGAGCCTTCAACGCATCTGTACCCAACCTATGACGGGGACCTAGAGGTGAGGCCAGACTGTCTGTCCATTTGATAGAATTAATTTAGCCCTGACCAGTGGGTGATTAGTGATCTGCCATTGCCACCTACAAGACAAACTATTTGCTTGCTCAGTGGAGGGTTAAGTGACACTTTGTTAAGTGTCCTTATCTAGCACTGGTATTTGGGCTCCTGTGTCA
>NW_010149016.1:0-224 GCF_000699245.1 Pterocles gutturalis | reverse complement strand
GGCTGACCTACTAACTGGTTTATAGCTATAGCTACTTTTATGCTTTTGAAGTTAATTATATATAAACTACAGCAGAGTGAAATTTTAACGTCTTTATGCACAACCATGTGATATATGAGTAGTGGATTCCACCATGTTACAAATGCAACCAGAACTGTTCCCTGCACGCCCTGAACACACGTATTTCAGTGTTGCGTGGATCAGCGTACTGAACGAGGTGTGGT
>NW_010149015.1:0-224 GCF_000699245.1 Pterocles gutturalis | reverse complement strand
ACTTGGTCCATGGTTATATCTACTCAATATTGTGTCAATCCTCTGTCTACCATGGGACATCACTTTCAATTAGGCCTTTTATTTCATCTTTCCACGCCTGTTCTCATTGACCACAGCACTTTTGATCTGTGGATTTATGATAATCTAATGCATATCGCTCACTGGAAAGGTTGCCTTATTTATCCCTATTGTTCTTTTGCTGAAAGAGAAGCTTACAAAAAAAA
>NW_010149014.1:0-224 GCF_000699245.1 Pterocles gutturalis | reverse complement strand
GACAGAGGGTCTCAGGGCTCTCCCCCACGTCCTGCTCCGGGCCCCGGCACTCCCCAGGCCAGAGCCGCTGCTCCGGGGCTGTCACACATTTACCGCTGCGGGGACTCCAGGGAGCTGCTGTCACCCGAGGAGCCCAAGGCTCTTAAATCAGGGTCTCGCTGGGCTTTTACAGAGAAAAATAGTGAAAGAAAGAAAGAAAAAACCACGCTACAAACGACACTTAG
>NW_010149013.1:0-224 GCF_000699245.1 Pterocles gutturalis | reverse complement strand
CCCGTGATGGGCAGCGCAGAGCCGGGCAGTGAGAGCGCATGGGGCTGGTCGGGAGGGTCTGGAGCCGGCGGGGGCTCTGTGTCACGCGCTGTGTTCTCCCTCTCTCTCAGGCTCCCTACTTTAACTGCATCTTTCTCCATGAAGGCTGGCCCTTGTGTCTTCATGAGAAGGTGGTGGTCCACCTGGCGCCGCTCAACCCCCTCCTGCTGCGCCCCGGGGACTTC
>NW_010149012.1:0-224 GCF_000699245.1 Pterocles gutturalis | reverse complement strand
TGCAGGGGAACCTGCTGGGACACAGCCTGTTGTCATATTTTGTCACCTCTCTCTCACCTCTGGAGAGACACTTCTTCCAGCAGTGTAATTCCTCCTACCAGAGAGGGATGGGCATGAGAATCACCTTTTGTGTACTTCTGGTATGGGATAGGAAACATGGACAGTGAGAGATCTCTTCTGAGTCAATGGGGGGCATCCCATCCTGGGTTTGTAGTCCTGGGTCT
>NW_010149011.1:0-224 GCF_000699245.1 Pterocles gutturalis | reverse complement strand
CCTGGGGTCCAAAATTGGGGTCCTGGGGCTTCAGAATGGGGCTTGGGGGTGAAAAATGGGGGTCCCAGGGGTCCATGGGGGTCCCAGGGGTGGCTGGGGGTCAGAATTGGGGTCCCAGGGGTCCATTTACCCCCAAAATGGGGGTCCCAGGGGTCTCTGTCCCCAAAAATGGGGGTTCTGGGGGTCCCCCGAATCCCTGGGGTCCAAAATTGGGGTCCTGGGGC
>NW_010149010.1:0-224 GCF_000699245.1 Pterocles gutturalis | reverse complement strand
CAGTTGTTTAAATCCACATTTATTGCTGACTGTGTTCCTGTGTACTGTCTTAATTTTTATAGGTATATAAATTACATGTATAAGTAATTGTGCTCGTTGTATGCTTTGTCCTTTTGTAGGATCCCAAGAAGATCGGAAATTTCTCAGGATGGATATTATGAATAAAGTTGTTGATTTCAATGTGATTATAACTACGTAAGTACAGTAATTAAATAACAGATTTG
>NW_010149009.1:0-224 GCF_000699245.1 Pterocles gutturalis | reverse complement strand
CTGTTTCTTTCACAGACTCATTCTTCTCTTCCTCACTCTGTTGCTCAGCGTATCGCAAAATCCATTCCTTCATACTCACTTCTTTCTCTTTTCCCACATTTGTCTCCTAGGAAGAGCAATGAAAATTAGAAGTAACGATAACAGTAAGTGTTAGTATTTAGGAACTATTTGCTTAAGATTATATATATAAACTACATTATATGACACAAATAGCAAAAAAAAAA
>NW_010149008.1:0-224 GCF_000699245.1 Pterocles gutturalis | reverse complement strand
CAGTTGTTTAAATCCACATTTATTGCTGATTGTGGTCCTGTGTGCTGTCTTAATTTATATAGGTATATAAATTACGTGTGTAAGTAATTGTGCTCATGGTATGCTTTGTCCTTTCGTAGGATCCCTAGAAGATTGGAAATTTCTCAGGATGAATATTCTGAATAAAGTTGTCGATTTCAATGTGATTATAACTAGGTAAGTACAGTAATTAAATAACAGATTTG
>NW_010149007.1:0-224 GCF_000699245.1 Pterocles gutturalis | reverse complement strand
CGCACGGCCGGGAGCGGGAGCAGCAGCAGCAAAACGCTCCAGAGCTGTTCCGCTTTCAGGGCAACCCCAGGCAGAGCTTCGCTTCGCTTGGCTGCGTGGGATGTGGCGTCCCGAGAGCGGGGCTGGCCCAGGCGCGGCTGGCTAACGAGCCCAGCGGCAGCGCCAGGCTGGCCAGCGGCGCTGGGCACAAGGCAAAGGCTGCCGGGGGTGCAGCCGAGGGCTGG
>NW_010149006.1:0-224 GCF_000699245.1 Pterocles gutturalis | reverse complement strand
GTTTCTGGGGTTTTTTTCCCATTTTCCCCATTTTTTCCCCCGTTTTCTCCTCCAGGCCTGTCCATCCCGGTGCCGCGCGGGCGCAAGGGGAAGAAGCTGAAGTCGTCGCCGACCCTGGAGTTGCCCAAATCCGAGTGGATCCGGAAATTCCACCCCGACGGCCTCTTCCAGGACGAGAGCTACAAGAAGCACCTCAAGCACCACTGCAACAAGTGAGACGGGGG
>NW_010149005.1:0-224 GCF_000699245.1 Pterocles gutturalis | reverse complement strand
GTTATTGTATATAACACATTGTTCAGGTTGAAGCCAAGCAACCCCACCAGGAAACCATGGTGTTCCCTTGCACGGGAGGGACGCGATGGTTCTGCAGGAGAGGTTGGTGGCTGCGTGTTACGTTCTCTGGAGGCAAGTAGCCAGGCAGAGCCGGCAGCGCTGCATTCATGAAGGCTGGGAACGTGAGCCCTTTGCTTGCTGGTACTTGGCTCCTGAAGGCTGGC
>NW_010149004.1:0-224 GCF_000699245.1 Pterocles gutturalis | reverse complement strand
ACCACAGTGACTGCTGAACAGAAAGCTTTAGACCAACTTACTTCTGTATAAGAGAAACCAAACAAATCAGTGTCCTCATCCTTCGCATCATCATGCAATGCTGTAAAAAGCAGGCATAGGAAATGACTGTGAATGTTCTCAACTGGAGGGCATCTTAATCAACGAGACAATCAGAAATACATCATCACTGGGGCAGTTTTCTACAAAGTATTCATCAAGTCAAC
>NW_010149003.1:0-224 GCF_000699245.1 Pterocles gutturalis | reverse complement strand
AGACCCAGATCTCTCTTGATCCCGGCTTTAACACCAGACCATGAACATTTTTAACACTTCTTGTTAAAAAGACCTTACACCTGCTATAAACTTGTATACTCAGCTTCCCATCCTGTAAGGATGTACAGACCTCTCGCAGAAGTCTGCTAAGAAAGGCTAAAGACAAAAATAAGAAACTACTCAATTGTACAGTTAAATACATCTCCTAATCAGTGTTTATAAAT
>NW_010149002.1:0-224 GCF_000699245.1 Pterocles gutturalis | reverse complement strand
AAAAAAAAAAAAAAAAAGCAAGAAGAAGGTCAACTGCTGCAAAAAAACCAAATACGTTATCAAGTAAGCAGTTACTCCTGGGGAGCAAGAATAGAACCAAAGCCACTGCTCAGATTGGAGCTGTGCACCCAGGAAATTCAAACAGCTATGATCTGAAGTCCTTATAGTCAGTTCAGCTTCACTTCACTCAACATTTCTGAAAACTGCAGTATGAAACATCCTCA
>NW_010149001.1:0-224 GCF_000699245.1 Pterocles gutturalis | reverse complement strand
TATTTGAAGATAAGTAATTTTACACAGGACTTTCAATCTAGCAGAGTAGTACAAAATGTACCGAAAACACAATACAAATGTAATACTGATGAGATCCCCACCACTAGTCTCTATGATATACTCACTGTTACAACACTAGGCATCCCCAGTCAACAGGAAGGAATATGTAAGTTGAAATCAACTATAGCCCACTGCTCTCCTCCAAATTATTTTACTACTTGTTT
>NW_010149000.1:0-224 GCF_000699245.1 Pterocles gutturalis | reverse complement strand
TTGTTTAGTTGGCTGACAGTACTACAAAAAACTTACGTGCTATTGCTATACCCTTTTAGTACACCTATATTCAGGTTCAAGGCAAGCTAATATCAATCCTGATTAGCACATTTATAATTTGTAGGTGACACAGTCCACTCCTTTGGCTACAATGCTGACACACCTATGAATGTCCACCAATTCCCCACACAGCTAGAAGACTGTAGCTTGCAGCTGCAGGATTC
>NW_010148999.1:0-224 GCF_000699245.1 Pterocles gutturalis | reverse complement strand
TCAAACAAAACCTGTGTGTTGCAAGGCCTCAGAGGAGATACGTGGAGGGAGTTCAGCTGGAATGCGTGTTCCTTAGGGGACTGTGAGGGGATGGTGGCAGATACATGGGAAGAGCAGGTGTTCCCGGGTTCTTCAGAGCAAATTTGTGGTAATGGCTGACATCACCGTGTGTATTGTCAGACACACACATGCCCATACGAGCTCCTTTTTGCCTTGGTACTTGT
>NW_010148998.1:0-224 GCF_000699245.1 Pterocles gutturalis | reverse complement strand
TCCCTTCTCTCTTTCACGCAGTGAAATGGCGAAAGATGCCTCACAGTCCCCTAATATCCCACTCCTTCCCTGGCAGCACTCATAGAGCTGGAGCTTAGACAGGCTGGGCAATAGGCACTTGGCCATGACGGGCCTGGTACACCCAGCTCAGCTTCAGTCAGACTGAGGACAGGAGGCAGATTATCCCACAGCCTGCTGCCTTTGATGGCCAATGATGACAAAAA
>NW_010148997.1:0-224 GCF_000699245.1 Pterocles gutturalis | reverse complement strand
TTTTTTTTTCCATAGGCCTCAAGAAATAAATAAAGAGGAACTGGAAGGAAACAGTATGAGGTGTGGTCGAAAACTTGCAAAGGATGGTGATGTAAGTACGGCGTGCGGCTGAGTCCGTGCATAGCTGACATGTCCTGGGCATGTTGGGTATTTTCAAAACGTGTTAATTGTCAAACTGCATCCAAAAGATGGAATGGAGATGGTACGTTAAAAGAAAGTATTTT
>NW_010148996.1:0-224 GCF_000699245.1 Pterocles gutturalis | reverse complement strand
TGCTTGAAAGAGAGGCAAAAATGTTTCTACGAAGTTAGTGCTTTTTCTAATAAAAAGAATAATTTCATTCAAACTATTTTTTTTTTTTTACCTGAAATGACTTATTTGATGATGTCTTTTTCTTGGGTATGAAAACGTTTAAGAAAATTCTTTAATGAAACGAAAAAGGGACACTTTTTTTTTTTTTCTTTTCTATGTTAAACAAATATTTCAGGTTGATTAAA
>NW_010148995.1:0-224 GCF_000699245.1 Pterocles gutturalis | reverse complement strand
AGCAGGGGATCTCAAATTCCTCCTTGAGCAGAAGACTTGCTGTTCCATAAAGAAGGTCTGAATAGTTAGTGTAAGATTCCAGCCTCTGTCTCTGAACACTGGAGCCTTGCCAGGTTACTGACTGAAACTTGGATTTTGTCCTTTGTAGCCAGCAAGTAATATTTCGTCTGATTTTCCATACTTAAAGAAGGTAAGGGAGTGAGCAGAATACTCCCTACTACATC
>NW_010148994.1:0-224 GCF_000699245.1 Pterocles gutturalis | reverse complement strand
TTTGAAAGCTAAGGCTCTTTCAGCTTGGGCACCTTTTAGTTTTACAGTGAAAACTTCGTATTTCTCAGAGGAAACAAGGACTTGTACAAACTAAGTTAAAAACTCAGCTTCCTATTTTAAAATGTCTTTAAAAAAATGTTCAGTCAGGCCATAAGTGTGCAATGGCATTAGTCCCTAAATTAATCTCAGACAAGTATCAGTTCACAAGGAACCTATCTACTTGG
>NW_010148993.1:0-223 GCF_000699245.1 Pterocles gutturalis | reverse complement strand
CATTTTTAGCAAGCCCCTTGTTTTTGGGATATTGATTTGGATTCAGCATTAGTGTTAATTGACACAGGTTTAATTATTTCACTTGGGTCCCTTATTATAAGATTCCATATATGATATAATTTAATATAAATAGAAGGCTTCATACATGCTCTAATCCATGTACTGAGATGGAAGGCAGGGAAATAGAGAGAAGTCTGGTTTGTGGCCTTAGGCCCATGAAATA
>NW_010148992.1:0-224 GCF_000699245.1 Pterocles gutturalis | reverse complement strand
TGTGCTTTAAAGTGGGAGGGAGAAACAACAAGAAATAGGGCAACTAAATTCTTCAAAGAATTCCCATTGACCCATTGCCCTAATAAAGAACCAACTATCATTAAAAATGTATTTGCTATCTCGCACATTATGGGAAAATCAATCCTCCTTTTCCTCTAGTAACTAAACCGCTAGTAACCTTAAATGACAACTGGCACTAAAGCAATCAGTGCACTAAGTAATAA
>NW_010148991.1:0-224 GCF_000699245.1 Pterocles gutturalis | reverse complement strand
TCCTAATGAAGCAGCTAGAAGGGACCTTAATGCTGAAGGCCAGCACTCCTTCCTGGCAGAACTGCAGCCTTCTGCTTCTCCAAAGGAACAGCTGTCTCTCTACCTTCTTTGCTTCATCTGGTGCTGTTCTTTGTGCACCACTGTGGAGGGTCTGGCTGCATCTTCAACCACCCATCGAGCAGCGTTCTCATCCCCAGACTGAAGAAACCCCACCTCCAGGCCCC
>NW_010148990.1:0-223 GCF_000699245.1 Pterocles gutturalis | reverse complement strand
CAGTCTTTTAGCTTGACAGGACAGGTTTTGGCAAGACTTTTGCACATGCTAGATCTCTGCTGAAGAACATATGTTTATCTATCAAGCCTTGAATGGAAAGTGAGGACATTTGAACAAGCAGCTGGGATTCAATTACCTCTTGTTGTCTCACGAGGAAAGCATCAATGAAGCTCCTCTGGTCATTTCTGTCCAGGGCTTTGAGATGTTCTATGAAAGTAACCTT
>NW_010148989.1:0-224 GCF_000699245.1 Pterocles gutturalis | reverse complement strand
GCTCAAGGTAGCCGTCGGCTGCATTGGGGCGCGTTTTAATGGGGCCACGGCCTTTCCTCCCAATTAAAACCATAGCAAACAAATAAAAGGGAGAACCTGCTCCCCAGCACATAGGGGGGGACATGGGGAAGGCCAAGGTCACGGCACTTCGTACCAGCTTTTCCCCGTCGCAGCATCCCTGGGGCCGCAGGAGCTTGTGGGCTTGGGGTCCCCTGTGCCCCCCC
>NW_010148988.1:0-223 GCF_000699245.1 Pterocles gutturalis | reverse complement strand
AGATATTCTCAAAATGTGGCCTTTTCTAAAGTCTCCTGGACCTGTTATTTTCTCTGCTTGAACCCACTTCTGTCAACAGGACAGAAGAGCACTGAAAAAGCAGTGTTTTGGGGAAAAACACAAATACATCTGGGAAAGAAATGTCATCTGTGATTAGTTTATGCAATTATTCCAGTACTTTACTTGGCTTCCTTACTAAAAAAATAAAAATTAAAAAAAAAAA
>NW_010148987.1:0-223 GCF_000699245.1 Pterocles gutturalis | reverse complement strand
TTTTCATAGCAGGAAAACCTTAAGGGTTTAATTATACAAGTTTTGATAGATGGAAGATGCCCTCTTCTGTGAAGACACCACATTAGTCTCAAAGGATGTTGCTCCCGAAATGTGAAATGTAGTTATTCTTTTGCTCTTGCATAAGAATGGTAACCATTACTGTATTTATCCACTAAAATCCTATTTGCACTTTCTTCTTCTTCCAGATCTTAATTTGATTTTA
>NW_010148986.1:0-223 GCF_000699245.1 Pterocles gutturalis | reverse complement strand
TAGCCACTGCAGAACTCTGAGAAAAGGCTGCCCATCACAGCTCTGCTCACTCCTAACAACAGCAACACTAAGAGAAGGAAATCAAGGGTAGTTCTGGCAAATTTTTGGTTTGCAACATCTTATTCACCTGCTGAGAAAACCACTTCACAAGGAAATAATCCACAGTTCTCCTGTGTCAATATTAAACTAAGGATCTAAAGGGTCATTCAACCGCAGTTATTTT
>NW_010148985.1:0-223 GCF_000699245.1 Pterocles gutturalis | reverse complement strand
TGGGTTTTGGACATTAATTTTTAGTGTAATATCAGAGGCAGATGGGTCTGTCATTCCCTCATTGCTTATCCCCCCGCTAAAACCAGCATATCAAAGCTCTGCTCCTGCCTCCCTGGGTAGCTGTTATCCCTATTAGCATCAAGCATTTATTCATCAAAACAGGACACACGTAGATAAAAAGAGCCCTTAGATTAGTCCCTGGAAGACAGCTGATCACATTTCA
>NW_010148984.1:0-223 GCF_000699245.1 Pterocles gutturalis | reverse complement strand
CCTTGGATCTTGGGAACTGCCAACTACTGTCGCACAATCCCATCTGTAGAGTTTGTTATTCTGTCTTTACAGCTTTAGGTTCCTTTCCCAAGTGTCCTGTTTGCCTGATATAGAACTTCACTCTGGAAAGTCAAAAACTTTGATTTCCAAAATCTAGCCACACTCCTAGTCCGTATGCACCTCATCACACATTGCTCCCGCGCAGGCAGGTGTAGGTATCAGA
>NW_010148983.1:0-223 GCF_000699245.1 Pterocles gutturalis | reverse complement strand
GGAATAAGTAATTTTTGTTCAGTTTAGGGGTAAACCTTTGCTTTACCTGGCAACTCCACTGTCACACGGTACGGAGTAGGTGACATGCAGTCCTTTCACTTCTCCAGAAATGCTCAGGAACAGGGGCTCAAGCATGTCTTCTATGCTACAGGAAAGGACAAGGTCTTTCAGCTCACCCTGAAAGGAAAAGAGTCAAGTTTCCTTGTGAATGAAGCAAACATCA
>NW_010148982.1:0-223 GCF_000699245.1 Pterocles gutturalis | reverse complement strand
TGGGGGTCTTTGCTGCCCAGGAGTGGGCTGAGTATTGGGCTTTTTTTCCTATGTTTAATAAACTTTTTATCTCAAATCAGCTGTTTTGCCTTTTTGTCCTTCCAACTCTCCTGTGCATCTCACGGTGGGGGGGCCAAGGGGAAGCAAGCAGCCACACAGGGCTTGTTGCAGGCTGACGTGTTTCAAACGATCCCCAAGCCCCAGGTGAAGGGAACACATACAC
>NW_010148981.1:0-223 GCF_000699245.1 Pterocles gutturalis | reverse complement strand
TGCACCGAGAAGTTCTGGGAGAAGGACGGCATCCGAGGAGGACAGTCCATCACCGATCGCCCTTCCCGGTTTATCTACTACCCCAGCCACAACTTCACCAACGGGACGGGCGTGATCCTGGCTTCCTACACCTGGAATAGCGATGCTGAGTTTTTCCTGCCTCTCACAGATGCGGAGTGCCTGGATGTGGTCCTACAAGACCTGTCGGACATCCACCGAGTGA
>NW_010148980.1:0-223 GCF_000699245.1 Pterocles gutturalis | reverse complement strand
GCCAGACAAAGCCCAGCGGGTATGGCACGGGGGCATCTCGGTGCATGGGGAGGCTTTCTGGGACCCCTGCCCAGCTGGGCTCCAGGGTGCTTGCCTGTCTGGTCCTCTTGGGTGCTGGCACTGCTACAGGGTGTCATGCTGGGGGTGGCTGGCCTGCGGAGGGCTCCCAGGGGCCTGGTGGCCCATAGGTGGCTCATCCAAGCACTCAGCTCATGCTCTGTGT
>NW_010148979.1:0-223 GCF_000699245.1 Pterocles gutturalis | reverse complement strand
CACCATTCCCACTTTTGGAGGGAATTTTCGAATCGTTAGAGCATCATTAGATACCTGTCAGCAATTGACTTCAAGCTACATCAGTTTAAGACTACTACTCCTTCTGGGAACATGTTAGGGGAAAAGACTAGAGCAGATTATAATTTTTAACTACTTCTAATTAAAATATTTATTTTTATATATATATTTATATGTACACAGACCACAACATATTTAGAGCAGT
>NW_010148978.1:0-223 GCF_000699245.1 Pterocles gutturalis | reverse complement strand
TCATTATTGTAACCATTTTGTTGATTTGTACCTGTTTACATGGCGAGTGCTGCTGCCGATGATCACCTCCCTCTTCCAAGGAAGCCATGGACCCACCGGAGGCATGAGCCAATTCTATTACATGTATTCTTGTTTGTTAATTGTTGCATGTTCTCATTATTGTTACTTCGTTAGCTATTTGCCGTGTTAAGGAGTTGTAAGTTTATATAGATTGTGTAAGGTG
>NW_010148977.1:0-223 GCF_000699245.1 Pterocles gutturalis | reverse complement strand
TTCAGTCATGCAATTTCTGTCAAAGGTGATGAGCCACTCTTTGCTTGGTGTAGACTTCAGATACAGCTCCAGACTCATTATGCAATTAATAGAGATTATGCAAATGTCAGCTTTAAATAAATTTAACTTTCTTCTGCTCTGTTAGAAAGCATTGTGAGTTTTGAGACTTTTTTAAAAATTATTGCTGCACTGCATTCCTTCATTCCTTCCTTTTTCACACTTT
>NW_010148976.1:0-223 GCF_000699245.1 Pterocles gutturalis | reverse complement strand
TTTCATGTTTCCTACAATTTTCGTTCCATATAGCCAGAAACCTTTAGATTTATCTTTCTAACTAGAAAGTATGTTCTGTACAGAGGCTGGAATGTAGATTTATTTATCCATATGCATGCATATTTATAGTAAAGTTATTATAAGCTCTGTATTCAAAACAGGATTTTCCACTTGGCCTTCAGATATATTAATTTATGCTGTTTACCTCCATTTAATGCCAATT
>NW_010148975.1:0-223 GCF_000699245.1 Pterocles gutturalis | reverse complement strand
CATCAATGTCATTAATAAAGATGTTAAAGTCATGAGTGAAATGTACTAAGCACACAGAACACGTGACAGCTCCCGAGCTAACCACGCCGCCCCGAAGGAGCGCGGGGATCCCGCAGCACCCGGAGCACGCTGCCCGACAGACCCGGGGCAGGAGATGCACCTTCCGCGGACCGGCGCGGTCCTCTGCGGGGGGTGGGCGTTAGGACGGGAGCAGGCAGACCCC
>NW_010148974.1:0-223 GCF_000699245.1 Pterocles gutturalis | reverse complement strand
TCTTTCTGCAATAAATATCTATCTGCACTTTAGCAGACAAATGACTGTAAGATGTCAGTGAAGACATGTCTTTTATGAGATTGTGTTCTACTTTACTATCTCATGGCTCATTTTAACAAATCTGGAATTTTTCTGTTTTCGAAGACCCTGTTAGCTGTATAATCTGAACAGTACAGTCCCCTCATCTTTTATCTAACACTGTACCTTAAAAATTTAAGTTCTA
>NW_010148973.1:0-223 GCF_000699245.1 Pterocles gutturalis | reverse complement strand
TGGAGACTCAGAAGGTGAAACACTCTCAGAGGTGAAGTCCCCCAAAAGTAAAGGCCTGAATCGATGTATCCACGAAAAAGGACTCTGCAGTGTCCAGTAGTGTCGTGGTGTCCTGGGGGTGGTACTGGTGGGAGCAGAGGAGGCAGGGAAATTCAGTCAGTGTTGGGCATCACTGACACCCTCTCCTTGTACGTAATGTGCTCCAGGCCCCAACCATCCTTCT
>NW_010148972.1:0-223 GCF_000699245.1 Pterocles gutturalis | reverse complement strand
GTAGAGCATTCTGAACAACCTAAATTCTGCCCAAAGTCTTCCATAAGCAGAAAAACATTATTCTCATGCATGAAGGCTTCAGGAGATGGAAAGAGATGGAAATAAATTTCTGCTATCTGCCATCTCTGATTTCCCTGACAGTGTTCAAGGTCCAGGTTCTTTGGATGGTATCAAGCTATGTAGTCCAATTGACAGATAAATGTCCCTGTCTCACTTCTTGTCA
>NW_010148971.1:0-223 GCF_000699245.1 Pterocles gutturalis | reverse complement strand
CAGGCGCCAGTACGAGCAGATTGCGCAGAACAGCCGGGCTGAAGCTGAGGCTTGGTACCAGAGCCGGGTGAGTTGGGAAGCACTCAAGGCACCTGGGATGGGCTCTGCTGTTGGCTGCCCGAGTTCTGGGTTGGTTCTGGCACTGATGGGTTGCTTTGTCTCCATGCCGGCAGTATGAAGAGCTGCAGAGCACAGCTGGAAGGCATGGGGACAGCCTCCGCAA
>NW_010148970.1:0-223 GCF_000699245.1 Pterocles gutturalis | reverse complement strand
CATATCATATATGCATTAATTGCTGAAATTTCTTCATGTAATGCATTCGGTCTCCTGTTACTGGTAGAGAAGTCAGCACTACGTGTACGCATCAGCTCTAGAGAAGGATCTGGATATACAGTTCAGCTGGTTACAAAGAGAAAGCATGTACCAGTGCAGCTATAGCTTGAGCAGACAGACAAGGTGCGTGTCTGTCTGTGGTAGCACAGTGAAGTGGCTCAGT
>NW_010148969.1:0-223 GCF_000699245.1 Pterocles gutturalis | reverse complement strand
GGAGTGGGAGGGTCCAGCTGCCATGTCCCCTCTGTTGGGGGGCACTTGGTTCCAGGCAGGACAGACAGATGCACAGCACTCGGGCAGCATGTGAGGAGTGGGTACCAGGCTGGGACAGGGCTTGACAAGGCTGTGGGTGCAGAGATGGAGCAGAGCGGCGTCAGCTCCTGGCATTTACAGAGGTGAGGGTCCAGGGGGGCTGCAGGGCTGTGCATGGGGTAGG
>NW_010148968.1:0-223 GCF_000699245.1 Pterocles gutturalis | reverse complement strand
AGATACAAGTTGGGTTGCCAAAGTTGCATTTCAGCTAAGAGAATTTCAGAGAGCTTTCTCATTAGTTAAGCAGAGCTATCTCCACCCCTCATCATTTACTAAAAGGGACACACAGCCAGCTTCCTCCATGCATTAGTGATCATGTTGCATCAGTGAGGCTTCTGCAAATTCAAAGAGCAAAGCCTGCACTTAGGTTCTTATTTCACAGAATCACAGAATGTTA
>NW_010148967.1:0-223 GCF_000699245.1 Pterocles gutturalis | reverse complement strand
CTTTTTCCAGTGTTTTTTGCTCAAGTCAGCAAAGCAACGTGCACTCTGGCACTGAACAGCAGCATGGCTGAAGTGGTGCGCTACACCAGACAGGGCTTACTGGAGCTCAGGCTGGAAGTGAAAAGGGGAAATAAATAAAGTTTACATGGTTCTTGTTACTCTGGAAACACTTTGAATTGTATTTTTAGGGTAGCACTTTGCTGCCTTGAAAAAGAAGTGATGG
>NW_010148966.1:0-223 GCF_000699245.1 Pterocles gutturalis | reverse complement strand
TGGGTGTGGGTATTCCCACTGGGAGGGAGAGGTTGGGGAGGTCCCTCAGGATTTGGGGTGCAGGGAGGCCGTTCGGGGGTCAGGCCTTGAGAAACAGGATGCCCTGGGGGTCCAGATGTTCCTGACACCCAGGACCTGGGGATACAGATTTTCCTCACACCCAGGACATCCCCCCAGGAGTGGAGGGTGGAAGTGGGGAGCTGTGGCCCAGGGGTCCCTGCTG
>NW_010148965.1:0-223 GCF_000699245.1 Pterocles gutturalis | reverse complement strand
GATGGATGAACCTTGAGCTACGTCAACAAGCCCAGGACCACGCTGGATGGTTCTGGATGCTCCTCAGTTCCCATTGGATGTACACCAGCCCCACCAGCCCGCACCGAACAAGCCCAGGACCACGCCGGACAAGCCAGGACTACGCCGGATGAGCCGGGACCACGTCCCGCGGGATAAGAGGGGTTTTGGCGGCGCTGGGGCCGAGCCGAAAAAGTCCAGGCGC
>NW_010148964.1:0-223 GCF_000699245.1 Pterocles gutturalis | reverse complement strand
ATCCTAGCAAACAAGTAATGAACAGTTCAGAGTGATGCAAATGATACTGTAAATGTACCTCTCGCAATTTTGAATACGAACCAAATAGAGACAGAAATCTACCGGTAAGCGTCAGTTCTGTGACACCATATGAATCTGTAAAGTTACACGACAGAAAATTGGACAAGCCAAAGCATTTCAATTCTGCTTCCATGTACCAGAGTCCCAGTACCCAACAGCAGTA
>NW_010148963.1:0-223 GCF_000699245.1 Pterocles gutturalis | reverse complement strand
CAGGCTTTAGAGCATTTATGCCAGTTTGGGTAGTGTTCCCATCCTTGGAGCTCCCACTAGGGAGCTATGCTGTGCAAAATCCTAAGCCATGGATTTTATATGATCTCAGATTTCCTTTACCCTAAAGCTATGTCTGCTCAGTCTTTCACAGATAGAATTAAACTGGCTTTGCCTGCCAGTTGTGATTCAGCTCTGAGCCTGAAGTCAGTTTCTCAGCAAGACT
>NW_010148962.1:0-223 GCF_000699245.1 Pterocles gutturalis | reverse complement strand
TTCTATGATTCTATGATTCTATGATGTTTATAATCTGTATTTTGTGATGTTATATCCTCTGTCGCTGGTGGTCACAGTCATAGACCCATCCCGACTCTTCTGTGAAGATATTCTTATTTCTCAGACTTTTAAAAATCATCTGTCCCTATTCCTCCATATTCCTGACATCATGTAAGATCAATCATTAGCATATGACCTGTTGTGGGTTAAAGTTAACTTAAAG
>NW_010148961.1:0-223 GCF_000699245.1 Pterocles gutturalis | reverse complement strand
CACCAACCTGGCTGACCACAGGGAGGGTTTGGGAAGGGGATCGGGGCTGCCTGGCTCTGCAAGGGTTAATGGATGCTACCCCTGATTTCTGGGGACCTTGAGACAGTTTCTCCCTGAGGGATGAGGGTTCTGCTTGCTTCTGGGCTCCAGGACTGGGGGAGGTGCCTGTAACCTCCCCGCTCCACAGCTGTGGCCCCATCCCACCTGTCCGATAGTTCCCCCC
>NW_010148960.1:0-223 GCF_000699245.1 Pterocles gutturalis | reverse complement strand
GGTTATTCCTCCCAGGTGCAGGGCTTTGCACATCCCAGTGTTAACTTTGTAAGACTCCTGCTGGCCCATTTCTGCAGCCTCCCAAGGTCCCTCTCACCGGTAGCACCACCCTGTGATGCATGAAGCACTCCTTTGAGTTTTGTATCACCTGCAACCTTGCTGAGGGTGTGCTCTGTCCCCTCATCCTTGTTACTAATGTAGATGTTGAACAGTATTGGCACCA
>NW_010148959.1:0-223 GCF_000699245.1 Pterocles gutturalis | reverse complement strand
AAAAATAGGAACTCAAACAAGCCATGCAGAGGGCACCTCTGTGTGCGGACCAGCTCCACACGCCCTCCCAGCAGGACAAAGGAGAGCCTGCCCCTTCCCCGGGGAAATAAGGAACTGCTCTGTTTGTTGACCAAGTCCTGCAGGGCCAGCTGGCTGCCTTCGGGCAGTTTGGCCTCCCTGGGATGAAGCATGTGTTCAGCATCACAAGACGCACACCGCAGCC
>NW_010148958.1:0-223 GCF_000699245.1 Pterocles gutturalis | reverse complement strand
GTGAGCCACTGAAGAGCATTCATCTTAGGACCAGTCTAGTGCTCTTTCACCTGTGTTCCTCACAGAATGTGCCCCCCAACCATCTCCAAGAGTGAGAGGCTGAAGCCCTACCTGGAGGGTGGAAATCACTCCAGTGGCAACCTGGAGCACAGCATTCAGGGTGTCCACAACATCAAAGACAGCCTCCTTGTCCTCCTGTGTTAAAACAGGGATGGAAATTGCT
>NW_010148957.1:0-223 GCF_000699245.1 Pterocles gutturalis | reverse complement strand
AAACGCCAGCTGGTGCCAGCAGTGCTGGGGCTGTGACATTGCCACCCCAGCGGGGTGTTGAAGGGAAGCCTGACTCATCCCTGAGAATGTGAGACTTGCAGATGTAAACAGAGCTGGTCCCCGGCGCCAGGGCACGTGACGGATGCAGGAGAGATGGGCTGGAGCCGTGGGCCTGGGGCGGTGGCATCTACACATGTGCCAGAGGCATGTGAGGGGGGCTTGG
>NW_010148956.1:0-223 GCF_000699245.1 Pterocles gutturalis | reverse complement strand
AAAAAAAAAAAAAAAGTAGCAATACTTCATCTCTGTATAGGTGAGGCACTCCCCCTGAAGCCAGGTATGTTTATTTGCATGTGCCCAACTATGCTGACTTCACTCACCCGGACCCTCAACTGTCCTTCCAGAACACCAACTAAACAGACAAACAAAAAAGCCATAAAAGCCACGACCAGACGCCAGCAACCCTCGAGCGACCCACGTACCGTGCCTCCGGCTC
>NW_010148955.1:0-223 GCF_000699245.1 Pterocles gutturalis | reverse complement strand
TAAACCAGTTTGTCAGTAGATAACACCAGGCAGCGATTTCATTTTTGACAAATACTGCATTTTAAATTTTGGAACATATGTACACTTAAATTAAGAGATGTGTGCTTTGGAAAAAGAATGAGATACATAACCAAGGAACATCGTCCCAACAACCAAGACGTTACCTGGAAGCATATCTATATTGAAGGCTGAACTACTTTGATACACTACAGAACTATTCAAA
>NW_010148954.1:0-223 GCF_000699245.1 Pterocles gutturalis | reverse complement strand
AAATATAAATATAAATGAAACAGGTGCCAAATATATATTTTATATATATATAAAAGGTATCAGTCACTCCTAGCTGAGAGGAGCCCGGTGAAACGCATCCGATCAGATGCTGGGCTACAAATCAGCTCCCCTGATATTCCCCTATAATAACTCATAACCTGCCAAGTACCAAAAAATGAAGGTGTGAAGATACCTTAAGCCAGCTCTGGCACCACCCCATCAA
>NW_010148953.1:0-222 GCF_000699245.1 Pterocles gutturalis | reverse complement strand
TGCCGTGCTGTGCCATGCCGTGCTGTGCCTGGCCATGCCACCCTGTGCCAAGCTCCGGTGTTCCTTGCTTCGCTGTGCCACGCAATGCTGTGCTGGATCTGGTTGTGCCATCGTGCTGGGCCTGGCCATGTGACACCATGCCACACTGTGCCACACCATGCTTCACCATGCCACGCTGTGCCTGGTCACGCCGTGCTGGAGAGTAGTGTAGGGGAGAGGGAC
>NW_010148952.1:0-222 GCF_000699245.1 Pterocles gutturalis | reverse complement strand
TTAGGAATATGTTATATTGTATACATGTCCTTGGTGTAAGGAAGGTGGTTTTGGTCCAGGCAGTTGCTGGTGTTTGCTCCTGTTTTCCTTCATCTCCAAAACCCAGCATTGGGGTCTCTCCAGTCTTTAGGTGCCAATAGGGCCAGAGTTTGCAAGTTCAGTGTTTGTATCTCTGCCTCTAAATAAAATTTGGCTGATGCTCAGTAGAGTATTGAATAGTTT
>NW_010148951.1:0-222 GCF_000699245.1 Pterocles gutturalis | reverse complement strand
GGCTTGGGTGGGTGTTAGTGGCACAGGTGTCTGGCACTGGGTTGTGTCCCCTGCTGCCACCCGACCTGGGGACACAGCCCTGTGCTGCTGTGTGCTGTCCCCGCAACTGCACTGGGGCATAGCCTGGAGAGGGGCCAGCAGCAGGGACAGGGTCACCCTGTGGCACTGCCACAGCTGTATGACCCCATGGCAGTGACACTGCTGTGCCACCCCATGTCACTG
>NW_010148950.1:0-222 GCF_000699245.1 Pterocles gutturalis | reverse complement strand
TATCGACAGCACTGCTCAGCTTGGTGTCACCCACATTTCTCAGCGCAGTTCCATTTTTTTCCTAGAACTTTCGGAACTAAATCTGTTCATTCTCCCTGCACATGACCCTGCAGCAGCTCACGGTCTCTCATGAGCCCAACGCTCTGCATGCAGTAGCACCTATCCCATCCCATCCCACCCCAGACTCTTTTCCATGAAGACCTCATCCCACTCATTTCCCTG
>NW_010148949.1:0-222 GCF_000699245.1 Pterocles gutturalis | reverse complement strand
CCTTTCCAGCCCTAACCGTTCTATGATTCCATCATCATCTGCTGGGGTTACATCCAGATGTTGACCCTTGTGAAGTTTCAAGTTTGTGGAGCTTGGGTACCTTTGCCTTCCAGCTCCGGGCCCTTAACATTAACCCAGAATTGGGGAAGTGTAACTCTACAGGCGGTAAGTTTTGAAAAAGTGTTGGAGGCTGAGAAATCCATGGGTCCTGATGGGATGCAC
>NW_010148948.1:0-222 GCF_000699245.1 Pterocles gutturalis | reverse complement strand
AAAAAAATATTTTGGTCCAAGTTCCCAAGATCACAATTTCTCAAAAAAATATGCTAAAAGGCAGACATGAACATCACCATGATTACAGATTAAGAAACATCTATTAAAATTTATCAGACTAATATTTGTATTGAGGAAAACCATAGAGGCTCGTAGCACATGTCAAAAATAAAGTCAAACAGAAGGAAAAAACCCTTATTGTTGTCATACGAAAAGTCATCT
>NW_010148947.1:0-222 GCF_000699245.1 Pterocles gutturalis | reverse complement strand
TGGACGGAGCGCTGCAGTCTGCAAGGCGCAAGGGCAGGAGGCAGCCAAGCCACCTCCCTCGGGGACCCCAGCAGATCAGAAACCCTCACCTCTGCCACGTGCTTGTTCTCATCATGCAAGTGGAAGACCAGCGGGAGCAGGCTCTGGCGCACGTGTGTCTTCAGCGCCTTTTCCCTCTCCTCCTCTACAGACCCCATCACATCTTGGAAGAGGTCAATGGAG
>NW_010148946.1:0-222 GCF_000699245.1 Pterocles gutturalis | reverse complement strand
TTTATTTTGCATAATAGACACCTCTGCAAAATTTAAGCCTCTTCTTGATACATGTTTGCAACAGCTGCAGATAATGTTCTTAGTTGAATATCTAGATTGTTCAGTAAGGTCAACAGTCATAAAGCATTTTATCTACTTCACTTTAAACGTTTTCCTCTAGCTGTTCTAAAAACGTGAGTGTTATTAATTTCTTTGAAGTCCCATCAATTTGTTATTTGTAGG
>NW_010148945.1:0-222 GCF_000699245.1 Pterocles gutturalis | reverse complement strand
GATTATTTATTTTTAATGTTGCAATTTCATCTCTCACTTTGCAGGGAATGCTACAGAAGAAGAAAGTAAACTTAGCAGAACTGTTATGAGATACTGGACTAACTTTGCTAGAAATGGGTGAGAATCATAATGCTAAGTACAGCTCAAGTTTTGCCTGTGCTGCCTGCAGCCTAACAGCAATACTTACATGGTGGTTCCTACACATTTGGCAGAATGTAAGAT
>NW_010148944.1:0-222 GCF_000699245.1 Pterocles gutturalis | reverse complement strand
AGAAGAATTAAACTGATATTGCTGAGCATGTATAAAACTGATAATGTTTGCAAAGTCAGAAGATTTTAAGTAACATAGTCCTATAATCAGTGTATAATAATTAGAAATAACACTTAATAATAACATAATTTATTAATGAATGGACACAATAACATATTATTTCATATTTTTATTATTATTTTGCATGCAATTGAACCATACTCTGTTTTAATAGCTAGCAAT
>NW_010148943.1:0-222 GCF_000699245.1 Pterocles gutturalis | reverse complement strand
TTAGGAAAGGACAAAAATCAAGAAGAAAACAACCGTTTGTTTAGCCACAGGGGTTCTGACTTGTCCCTCCAAACTTGATCTCATTCTCTGGACTTCATATGAGAAGAAGCAGTCTGGAAACACTGTGATGGTACTTGCTATTCCTCAACTGCTTTTTAAAATGAAGCAATGATATAGCAGCATTCTAACTCTCCCTTTATAGAGATGAAAATTGATTAGAAC
>NW_010148942.1:0-222 GCF_000699245.1 Pterocles gutturalis | reverse complement strand
ATCTTTGGGCTGGAGGAATACTGGTGCCAGTGCGTGGCCTGGAGCTCCTCCGGCACCACCAAGAGCCAGAAAGCCTTCGTGCGCATCGCCTGTGAGTGTCCATGGGTGCCCGGCCGGGGCATGGGGTGCTGACCCCAGCTCCCCACCTCACTCCTGCACCTCCCCAGATCTGCGCAAGAACTTCGAGCAGGAGCCGACGGCCCGGGAGGTCTCCATCGAGCA
>NW_010148941.1:0-222 GCF_000699245.1 Pterocles gutturalis | reverse complement strand
GGACAGCCAAGCTGGGACACCAGGCACAGCCACCTGCAGCACAGGGCAGAAAGGGTAGGGCCATGGCGGGACCTGTCCCACCATCACTGGGGACAGCAGAGATGCTTAACTGTCTCCTGCGATAAGGGGGAGTTTTTTGTATCACTTCCCCACTGCTGTGTTACTGAGCCACCAGAATAGCTGTCACCGTCAGAGCTACCACAGAAATAGTCAGCCTCGTCC
>NW_010148940.1:0-222 GCF_000699245.1 Pterocles gutturalis | reverse complement strand
TTCATTTTCCATGTGCCTTAGTAGAGCCCGCAGGAGGATCTGCTCTGTTTCAGTCTTGAATACTGAAGAAAGCAGTTACATTTCCTTGCAAAAGTCTTGGCTCCCGTCTTTATTGACAGTGACTGTTCCTGGTAAAGGTACTGCAAGTAGTGTATTCTGCTTTCCAAAATACAAAGTTATTAAACAGAACTGACCCCAGTATTGACCCCTGGGGTACATCAC
>NW_010148939.1:0-222 GCF_000699245.1 Pterocles gutturalis | reverse complement strand
GGGCAGCACGAAAGCTCTGACACAGCAGAGGCAGATGCTCCATCAAGAAGCAAGTCACTGAGCTCTGCCAGTGAAATGACACCTTTGGATGTGACTGCCACAGAAGGTGTCTCCAAGGAGAACATCAGTGCCCCTGTCGAAGATCAGGAGCCAGAAGAGCACACAGAGCAAGAAACACAGGAGAGCGGACCCCAAGGCACATTAAGGAGCAGACACGGGACC
>NW_010148938.1:0-222 GCF_000699245.1 Pterocles gutturalis | reverse complement strand
GCCGGGGTCAAGCTGAAGGTCCCCAAATTATCCCTGGGACCTTTCGGTGATAAGGATGGGGACAAGGGTGGTGGCTGGGAGGAGGGTCCCCAGGACACCGGCGCAGTGACAAAGGTGCCGTGGTTGGGAATTGGGGGGTCAGCAGGGGATGACAGGAGGTCGGGGATACCACGATCCCCCGGGACTGCCCGGTTTCGGGTACCACAGGTGGGCATCACTGTG
>NW_010148937.1:0-222 GCF_000699245.1 Pterocles gutturalis | reverse complement strand
TCCCAGTGCTCCCAGTAACCCCCCTCCCAGCAGTGCCTGGCCCTTCCCGGATCAGGCCGAGTTTACTGGAGATGGGGTACGTGTGTGTGGGACCAATGGTTTGACAGTGTAATAGCTGAAGCTGTATTATCAATGTGTGTACGGTCAGTATCATGTATATTAGTCTAATTATAGCGTACGCAGGGCTGCACAGATGTATGTTGTCCACCCGCTCTTACGAGT
>NW_010148936.1:0-222 GCF_000699245.1 Pterocles gutturalis | reverse complement strand
CTTAAAAAAGTACACAAGTATTGCATTTCTAATTTGCATCAGTGACTAATATGTGCATAAATCAGGTGAGATTTATGGGCATCCCACTGCCCTGTCTCCTGCGGGCCTCCCACCAGCCCATCCTGTCACGGCTTCCCGCCACCCTGTCCCCTCAGGGCTTCCAGCTGCCCTGACACCCCTGAGAGTGCCCCACTGTCCTGTCCCCTCAGGGTCTGCCACCAG
>NW_010148935.1:0-222 GCF_000699245.1 Pterocles gutturalis | reverse complement strand
TCAGGAGGTGCACACACACACACACACGTGTGATCGGGGGTGCACACACTCGTACCCAGCACATGCGTG
Source organism: Pterocles gutturalis (assembly GCF_000699245.1). NCBI lineage: Eukaryota > Metazoa > Chordata > Aves > Pterocliformes > Pteroclidae > Pterocles > Pterocles gutturalis. The sequence continues at coordinate 153 of NW_010148935.1, read as the reverse complement.
TGCACACGTGTCTCCAGCATGTGCGTGTGTGTTCAGCCATGTGCACACCACCACGCGTGTTCTCCTGTGTACTGCACACGCCTGACGCCACACAGCCAGCACCCATCCTGCCTGCCAGGGGCACGGTGCTATGCCAGCCCCCCCCGACCCCTG
>NW_010148934.1:0-222 GCF_000699245.1 Pterocles gutturalis | reverse complement strand
AGTACTTTTACTGTATCTGTTACAGTGAACACTTCTCCCGCAAGAAGCAGCAAAACACAAGGTTAGCAGGGTTTAACGCAGGAAAAAATAACCTAGAAAGAAAGAGTCATGTTGTAAAGTAGCATAAGATTTGCTGGGTTTCAAAAGAGTTTGATTCTAGATAGATATGTCAATGGCAGGTAATAGCTAGCTGGGCCAGAAGAGTTTCAGGATAAAAAGCTT
>NW_010148933.1:0-222 GCF_000699245.1 Pterocles gutturalis | reverse complement strand
GGGGTCCTGGTAGACACCAAGTTGAACATAAGCCAGCACTGTGTCCTTGCAGCAAAAAGGCAAATGGCATCCTGGGCTGCCTTAGACAAAGCACTGCCAGCAGTTTCCCTCTGCTCGGCAGTGGTGAGGCCACACGTGCTCAGTTCTGGGCTCCTCGGTACAAGACAGACATGGATGTACTGGAGACAGTCCCATGAAGGGCCACAAAGATGATGAAGGGAC
>NW_010148932.1:0-222 GCF_000699245.1 Pterocles gutturalis | reverse complement strand
CCGTGCAAAAGCGTGCAAGGGTGTGCAACACTCTGCTGGGGTGTGCAAGAGGATGCAACTCCGTGCAAGGGCGTGCAATGCCATGCAAGGGCGTGCAACACTGTGCAAGGGCTGTGTGAGGGCATGCAACACTCTCCCAGGGTGTGCAACCCCGTGCAAGGGTGTGCGATGCTGTGCAAGAGCGTGCAAGGCTGTGCAAGGGTGAGCAATGTCGTGCAAGGG
>NW_010148931.1:0-222 GCF_000699245.1 Pterocles gutturalis | reverse complement strand
TGAGTATATACCAGCTGGTCTTCTGTGCTAGTGTTAAGTTCACCAAACTCATGGTAAGAGAGGTTGTATTTCCATGTGTGATACCTGGGTTATGATAAACTTCAGAGTTGGATCATCTGCGCCTTGACTTTAGGTGATCCAACTGTGCCTTCTGTCAGCAGCACGCCTGGGGTTTAAGTCTGAATCAAAGTTGTGTTAAACAACAGTGTTTAGCTGTTCCTA
>NW_010148930.1:0-222 GCF_000699245.1 Pterocles gutturalis | reverse complement strand
TAGCAAAATACTGATAGGCTGAATTAAAACAACTTTTACTGTCTCATGCTGAAGATGTGAAAATGGAAGCTCTAAGCCTTTAGTGAAAGGCACAGCTCTCTCTTCTGTGCTGGCATTGCTCTCAGCAAAAATCTGAAATTATGTCCAGCTAAAACCTCAGGAATCTGCAAACAGATTCTTTTCTCCCTTGAACAACCATTAGACAAAACCAACATACCTCCC
>NW_010148929.1:0-222 GCF_000699245.1 Pterocles gutturalis | reverse complement strand
AATCTAGCTCTAATGGGAACCCCCTTTTTAGCCGGATTTTACTCAAAAGACCTAATCATCGAAAGCTTAAACACTTCCCACCTAAATGCATGAGCACTACTCATAACACTCCTAGCAACCTCTTTTACTGCAACCTACAGCCTACGTCTAACCATGCTAGTACAAACAGGATCCACACGCGTGTCAACAATCACTCCAATAAATGAAAATAACCTAACAATC
>NW_010148928.1:0-222 GCF_000699245.1 Pterocles gutturalis | reverse complement strand
CACTGAGTGCCAGGATCCCCGGCAAGATGAGTTCAAAGGTGTTGGGCACAGTTTTCTCCTCTTGCATCTTTATGGAGGATCCTGTAGAAACCAGCCGTCGGCTTGGTGGGAAAATCCAACTGATGGGAGGGGGTCGCAGGGCTCTGCCCCCAGGTTGCCCAACTTGCCTTTGACTCCCAAAAACTTGCATCATCTGTGACTTTCTGGTAGCTGGAGATCCTC
>NW_010148927.1:0-222 GCF_000699245.1 Pterocles gutturalis | reverse complement strand
GGAACAAAGAAGTGAAGCAAGCTCTGGGGTGGGCTTTGCAGAAGAAGTGAAGCAGCTTTTCAGTATCCCCTCCCTCCCACAAATTCTGCCCTGCAGACATTCTTCACCCAAGTGTAAGTGCAACTGGGCACCGCAGCTGGGGACAAGCCTCCAGTTCTCCAGTAACCCAGTAACAGTGGTGTGCAAATCCTCAAACAGGGCTGGCAGAGCAGAGCCATGGCA
>NW_010148926.1:0-222 GCF_000699245.1 Pterocles gutturalis | reverse complement strand
TTATAACAAAAAGACGACTACACATAAGGTTAAGGTCCATTACACAGGGCAAAATGTAGGAACATTTTTAATGCAAGACTACTTACTTTTCTGCTGACAATAACTACAAAATTTAAACCCAGGAACCGAGTGACTGGTTGCAAAGGTTTAATTAAATTATCGTTTCTGTCAAATAGAATTCCGAATTTTGCAAACTCATCTATAGATTATAATTTAAATATA
>NW_010148925.1:0-222 GCF_000699245.1 Pterocles gutturalis | reverse complement strand
TAAGTCCATGTTTTAAAGAACATGTATTTGAAATACACAGCTCAGAGGTTACACAAACTGCAATTTCTTTAGAATTCTGCCCAAGGCTGTTTTCACATCTTTGTTTTTCAGGCTGTAGATGATGGGATTCAGCATGGGGGTTAGGATGCTATACTGGGTGGAGAGCACTTGGTCTAGAAGGATTGATGAGACTGATTTGGGTTTTGTGTATTGGAACAGAGC
>NW_010148924.1:0-222 GCF_000699245.1 Pterocles gutturalis | reverse complement strand
GTATGAGGAATAAGTTCTGCAACTTGGCTTTGTCTGAAGTGCTTTTGTTGTTCAGAGTGGCTCTTTAAGGGTAAGCAATATTGATTAGGTTTGATGATTTTTGAGTGGTTTTTTTTTCTGTTTCTTTGCTTGTCATTTACATGAAACCTGATAGATTTCTTTTTTTAACGTAGCTGGATGAGTCAGAACCGGAAAGACAATGGGAGAGGCAAGAGATGCTTG
>NW_010148923.1:0-222 GCF_000699245.1 Pterocles gutturalis | reverse complement strand
GGGAGCCCGGGGCGGGTGCTTGGACCTGCGTCTGGGGTCTGTGGGGAGTCCAGGGCTGGGGGGAACCAAAGCTGGGGGACACTGGGGACCTCAGAGGGTCCCCTACCCCTGCTTTTCCCCCCTCCTGCCACGCAGCCGGACTCCGGGAACCTCAACCCTTCCTCCAGCGTTTCCTCTCCAGTAGCTCCTGATGGATGAGGAACAAAATCGAATTATTTTTTT
>NW_010148922.1:0-222 GCF_000699245.1 Pterocles gutturalis | reverse complement strand
TGGGTCCTCCTTCTTACCCTTTTTGAAGAGTGGAGTGATATTCACCTTTCTCCAGTCCTCAGGCACCTTCCCCACTCCCCACAACATACCAAAGATGATGGAGAGTGGTCTACAAATGAGTTCTGCCATCTCCCTCAGCACCCAAGGGTGCATCCCATTAGGACCCATGCATTTATGGATGTCTAGATTACTATAACCAGTCCTTAATCCAGTCTTCATCTA
>NW_010148921.1:0-222 GCF_000699245.1 Pterocles gutturalis | reverse complement strand
AGAGATGCATTTGAGCATGCCTGGCAGCTCTGGTCCTCTCGTCAAGGGCCCCCCAGTTCTGCTTCAGCAACAGAGGATTTACTGAAAACCATAGCTTCCTTTTCATCTAGTTTCCTTCCCCCAGAAATAAAAGAAATCGGTGGGAGTGCCCAGGCTCATCTTGATGTATAGAACTGGGATGTACAGAACTCTGAACCACACTGTATAGACAAAGTTTGTGTG
>NW_010148920.1:0-222 GCF_000699245.1 Pterocles gutturalis | reverse complement strand
TCATTTCTGCCTTTCTGGATAATTAATGTGTGTATTAAATACCAACTGCAGTACAGATCCTTGGGACATACTAATATTAACCTCCTACTGAACTGAAAACTGACAGCCTAATTAATTAAATTCTCTACGTAAGAACAACAGTGTTGACAGTGAATATCATGATGAGTTGCGATTTATTCCTAATCTGAAGAAAAACCAAAACAACCACCCAAAACTCTGCAA
>NW_010148919.1:0-222 GCF_000699245.1 Pterocles gutturalis | reverse complement strand
GGTGCTCATCTGTGGGAGGGGTGAGTGTGAGTGCCCGCTGTCACCCCAGGGCAGCCCTGCCCATAACAGCGTGTGCAGGCAGAGCCGTCCCTGCCGTGGGCTCTAACCCACCCACCCAGCATCACACCCACCCCCTTCCCTCGCAGGCTGTTCTCTCGCTGAGTTGCACTTTCTGTCTCCCTCTCGCAGTCCGGCCATGCCCCATGCCTCCAAGGGTCCCCA
>NW_010148918.1:0-222 GCF_000699245.1 Pterocles gutturalis | reverse complement strand
CGGGGGCTTGCGTGGAGCTGGCACGTCATCTCCCCGAACCCCAGCTGCATCACAGCGTGTGTCCGCTCCATGTCTGATCTCGGCTCTCTGCTGTCCTCGCCCTGGGGTGACACAGCTCGTAGCGGGGCAGGAGCCACGCTGGGAGATGCCACACTCCCACCCAAGCCCAGAGAGCTGGAGCCCTGCCCGCAGCCCCTGGGCCCATGCGTCAAAAGAGGAGAT
>NW_010148917.1:0-222 GCF_000699245.1 Pterocles gutturalis | reverse complement strand
AACCCTAGGATGGATATCATCCGGTCCCAGCATTTTAGGTATTTTTGAACAGTTTTTTCACAGCATGAAGGTATTTTTCTTTTTCCTGGTCTGCCCTGCAGTGAGTAGGCTGGGTGTGCACAAGAATTTCGGTAGGGACACAGTCGGGACAGACAAACTCAACAAACCAGAGGATGTTGTGGTTTAACACATTTGGCTGTAGCAAACACCACACAGCCACTC
>NW_010148916.1:0-222 GCF_000699245.1 Pterocles gutturalis | reverse complement strand
TAATGTGATTGGAATCAGGCCCTTATATTTTTGAGTTCTGCACCTTTGTAGGATATGAAGGAGCTTGAGTGAGGACCAGAATCTGTTTCCTTTATACCCACTGAGAGCACTGGATCATTCTGAAGGACAGTGCTGCAAGTTAAGCTTATAAATAGGTGTAGCACTGTTTTTATGGACGATGTGATGCTCCCAATCCTCACCTCTAATATTTACACTCCCTCA
>NW_010148915.1:0-222 GCF_000699245.1 Pterocles gutturalis | reverse complement strand
TAAAGAGATTGTCTATCAAGAAATAGGAAATTGCATAGGATAGCTGAGATCTTCATGGCTGAAGAGATCTCTAGAGGTGCACAGCATCTTCCACAGACAAAGGAATGAGCTCCTAAATTAGCCAATTCTGTTCATTACCTGAACTGAGGCAGGATAAATCTTGTCAAAAATAGCCATCATAAATGGCTTAAAACTATTCTTTAATTCAGCAAATTCAGACCT
>NW_010148914.1:0-222 GCF_000699245.1 Pterocles gutturalis | reverse complement strand
TGCCCATTCAAAAGTTATCAATCTGAGATATTGCTCCCAGTGAGAAGCAAAAAGGAGATAAGTCACTTAAAATCTTCTTGTTTAATCACTTTTCAGGCTAATTTATCTGATAAAAGGATCAATCATTGTATTTAGGTAAAAAAATAGCATGAGAAATAAATATTATATTCTCTTGAACATAAATATGTTAAAATTCTAAATTTCATTTCATTAGTTTGAAAA
>NW_010148913.1:0-222 GCF_000699245.1 Pterocles gutturalis | reverse complement strand
CAGCGGGAGCGTTCCCCCTGCGGCCAGGACGACAGCGGGGACCCTGGTCCTGGCCAGGCCCCCAGAGCTCCCCGGGAAGCGAAGCCCCTGGTGTGCATTGCCGTGCGTCCGCTTTGGAGTTAAACCTGCGCTGAGGGGGCTGCTGGAGCCCGCTCCCACCCCCGCTGCTCTGAGCGCAGGGAGGAGCCGTGCTCTGGGTGCTCTCCTGTCAGGGGTCTGCTG
>NW_010148912.1:0-222 GCF_000699245.1 Pterocles gutturalis | reverse complement strand
TCTTTGAAAGGATTTGTTTTCTGCTTTTTCAGTTTTTAGGAGTGTTCATATATAAATTTTGCCAAAACGATTCATTAGAATACTGTGAATACTGGGGGAAGAAGAAGGGTGGAAAAAAACCTCTTTTTCTCTTTCAGGAGTTTCTCTCTCCATTGTAAAAAAAACAGGACTCATGTTAGTCTTAATATAACATTGGTGTCACCCCAGAGCAAAAGAGTGAGC
>NW_010148911.1:0-222 GCF_000699245.1 Pterocles gutturalis | reverse complement strand
TGTAAGATCTGAAGAGACTTTGTCTCTATCCCTTTCCTAGTACTTTGTTCCGGTGGTTAATCACCATTACCATGTATTCTGAAAAGCTTCTTTTGAGTCTTAATTCAGCTTCAGCCGTTGCTTCTTGTGGTGCATCTTTCCTTCAGGCAAAAGAGTTTCTTAATACCTGCTATTTTTTTCTCTTCGTGAATGCAGTTTATAAAAAGCACAACCAAATTTCCA
>NW_010148910.1:0-222 GCF_000699245.1 Pterocles gutturalis | reverse complement strand
CTCGCCGTGGGTCCAGGGTTCACCTGGCACATGACTGCAGAACTCCTGCTCTTCAGAGGGGGACAGGCGGTGTTCCCGACCAGCTCTTATCCCCCCGGACCCCCCTCTCCTCCCTCCCTCCGTCCCTGATGCTGTTGGATTATTCCCCACCACATCCCTTGCTGAGGACCTGCTGTGCCCTGCATCCCGTGGGTCCCACAGATGCCCACCATTTTTTTTAAT
>NW_010148909.1:0-221 GCF_000699245.1 Pterocles gutturalis | reverse complement strand
ACTTCTGTGCTCTTTTTTGTTCTTTTTCCTATCTCTAAGTACAGTTGTTGAACCTGATAATACACCTTTCCCATTTCTCCCCATTTATGATGCCTTATAATGTAAAGAACTTGTAATGTTTAATTGTTCACTCCTCAAAATCCTTGTTATTGAACAGATTGTCCTTTTTTGTTACAACTCTTCCTGTCTTTATTGAGTACTTGTCATTCAAAGAAAACTTC
>NW_010148908.1:0-221 GCF_000699245.1 Pterocles gutturalis | reverse complement strand
GAATACCGTCCAGTCAGAGAGTTCTCATGTTCTTTGAGCACATACAAAATGGAACTAGCAAAAAAAATGTTGCACAAATGGGTAATTTGGGATGTGGGATGGTAGAGTGAGACGAGATGTGTTGTCACGTCAGCGCTTCAAATGGAACCTAAATGGCATAACACGTTCACTTATTGCGTGGTTTTGTGTGTGTAGATCTAGAAGTTGTCACTCGAATTCCT
>NW_010148907.1:0-221 GCF_000699245.1 Pterocles gutturalis | reverse complement strand
ACCCAAACCATTCTATGATTCTGTAATATTTCTAAATATTACGTTGGCAGGAGCATCTTGGTGCCCCAGAGGAGAGAAGGGCTGGTCCAAGGAGCTGGGACCTCACCGTGCAGGACCTGGCTGGTGAGGATGAAGGCGGAAAGACAAATCACAGGCAGGGACAAGGTGGGAGAGACATGGCGAGATAAAGCAGTTGCGTCCCTGGCCCACACATGTGGTGG
>NW_010148906.1:0-221 GCF_000699245.1 Pterocles gutturalis | reverse complement strand
TAGTAAGAAAAATTCACTGCCACTGGGATCGTAACAGCAGCCTTGCTGTGTAAATTGCTGTAGTGGCCAAAGGGAACAGCACAGCTCTCCTCTCTGATTACATCCCCTAGCACTTCCAATGGCCTTGGAGCCAGTAAGGAACCTTTTCATCTTGAGGCCATGGGCAGGCATGTAATGGTGAAGATGTTTCAGGGCCGCTAGTCTTTCTTAATAGAAAAGAG
>NW_010148905.1:0-221 GCF_000699245.1 Pterocles gutturalis | reverse complement strand
AATTCAAATGGGCCCAAATTAAGAAATGGAAAAAATTGCTATTTTAGGCTGTGGGTACACTTGAAAAGGAAGTTGATGCCATTTTAGGCTATCTTAGGACTCATGCTGGGAAATAAAAGTTCTGGAGGTTGTCTTGATTCAAAATCAAAGAGGATAAATTTACAGAAAGCTTAGGAACTCTTATCGGTACTGTATCTGTCTGGAGAATAAATGGAGAACTT
>NW_010148904.1:0-221 GCF_000699245.1 Pterocles gutturalis | reverse complement strand
CTGGTGTGTGTATACTGATGTATGTGTCCTCAATAGTCCTAGATTGTAGTTTTGAGCTGAAAAGTGAGAGGTTTGCCTGTTTATTTCAAAAGAAAAATGTTTACTACTTATCTCTGTTCACAATGAGTATTCTGACTCAATAACAGAAATTTTGACTACAGTCTTACTGTAGGGTTGTCCTCTGTGATAAATATCATCAATTCATCCCACGTGAACATATA
>NW_010148903.1:0-221 GCF_000699245.1 Pterocles gutturalis | reverse complement strand
CCTACTATGTTCTTCCAACAGGACATGAAATTGGGCTTTCCACTCCTTTCCTGGCACGCAACTTGGAGATATGTTCAAAGTAAACTTGATTCTTCCAGTTGTCCTTCATGGGGCTGGAGCAAATGTTTCCATGGGCCTGAACTGTCGCCACTCTTCTATCTGGAGATTTCTTCTTTGCACATGGTAGTGACCAGGGAAATTTATAGCTTCAGATGAGGCAA
>NW_010148902.1:0-221 GCF_000699245.1 Pterocles gutturalis | reverse complement strand
CCCAACCCCCGCCAGCAGCGTTCCCTTTGCAATGGTGGAACTGGTGTGGAGCAGGGCCGGGGGTCCAGAGCAGGGGCCACTTCCCACAGCCGGACCCTTCGCCCTCCCCGGGGTGACCCCGGCATGGGGGTGTGCAAAGCAGCTCTGGGGCTGTGACATGCCCTAAAATCAATTTAATGAATCAGTGGCCTCGTCACCCCGCTGTCCCCACCGCCCCAGCC
>NW_010148901.1:0-221 GCF_000699245.1 Pterocles gutturalis | reverse complement strand
TTTTTTTTTCTTGAGTTTTTCTCTGACTTGAAGAAGTGCAGAGTCTTAGTGAGAAGTTGATATCATTCTAGCACGACCCCATTTAACTCAGTTTGTTTCAGTAGAGCTACATCTGGTGAATATGGGTTTGAAAATAGACTCAAGCCCAGACTATTGATTAAGGTATAAAAACTAAAAAAGAAGGCTTTTACCTTGTTAGGCTATGATGCTCCCTTCTTTTT
>NW_010148900.1:0-221 GCF_000699245.1 Pterocles gutturalis | reverse complement strand
CCCACCATGACATCTGCCTTGTTGGCCTTTTCCCCAGATTCTTACCCATAAACAGTTGACCCTTTTATCATCATCACAAAGTTCTAGATAGTCAAAATATCTAGATATAAATATCCCCTAATGTACATGTCTACCCCCCACCTCTCCTTCCTTGGCTATCACTTCAGAACGGTTTATAGCCATCCACCGCAACACTCCAGTTGTGCAAGTCATCCCACCAT
>NW_010148899.1:0-221 GCF_000699245.1 Pterocles gutturalis | reverse complement strand
GGCTGAAAAACTGAGAGACTAAAGAGATGCACTCATGAGGGAAAAGCTGAAGGACAGGACAGACAAAGACTCAGAAGAAAAGACATTCCAAGCATAATTCTGTTTGCAGCAAAAGTATTCATGCAGGCAGTACATTTACAATTATTTGCTCTTCTCCCTTTGACAGGTTTCCCAAAAGCTGCTGTCATCACTCCTCTAAGAGCTCTAGCTGCCTGCTTAGC
>NW_010148898.1:0-221 GCF_000699245.1 Pterocles gutturalis | reverse complement strand
ACAGCAGTGCCAGACACACTTCACGCATTTCTTTACGCCTTAAATTTGGCAACGTGTTCACGAGCTATGATCAGCCGTTGAATCCGAGCAGTCCCCTCATAAATCTGAAAAGAAGAATTGCAATAACGTTAGGTGATTATTTTTTAAAGGGTTTCAACAGATCTACACTTTTAAACCTTCACAGCACTAATCCAGGGTGGATTAGGATGTGCAGAAAGAGA
>NW_010148897.1:0-221 GCF_000699245.1 Pterocles gutturalis | reverse complement strand
AGCTCAGATCAGCCTCCTCCATCCTGCCCCGGTGGGACAGCAGCCCTGCACCCCCAAGATCATCCCTTTGAGACCCCCCCAGCAGAAGCCCCCAGCCAAGGGGAGCCCCCGCAGTCCCCGGCAGCCAGGTGGGACAGCGGGTCCGTCCCCACAGTGGCTGCCACCACACATGAGCACAGGGATTGTCCCCCTGTCCCCTCCCGCAGGGTGAGGCCATCGCC
>NW_010148896.1:0-221 GCF_000699245.1 Pterocles gutturalis | reverse complement strand
CAGTCTTTTAGAGCTCTCTGTGATTACTACTTTTGCTTGCACTAACCCATTGATTTTTCTGCAAAGTTCTGAAGGCAATTTCTTAACACTGTGCTTGAGATAAAAATGATTTATCAAATTATTAGGAGCAAATAAGTAAGACTTCATACCTACAAACTGCAAAATGAAAGAATGCATTATGTAGTCAACTCACCTTATAATTTGACAAAGAGAAAATAGCA
>NW_010148895.1:0-221 GCF_000699245.1 Pterocles gutturalis | reverse complement strand
ATAGGCGATGCCCATGGCTTGTTCCTGCTTTGTCAGGCTGGGGGATTTCCATGCCCTGCCTCCCTGATGCCCCTTCAGGGATCCACGTGTCTGATCCATGCAGGACGGTGAATCCCTGCTCCTAACACTCCATGGCTGAGGTGTAGCTCTGGGTCCCCAGGAGGAGCTTGTGCTGGTGGTGATGCTGCACCGTCCCCGGCACAGCCACGGTCTCAGCCTCT
>NW_010148894.1:0-221 GCF_000699245.1 Pterocles gutturalis | reverse complement strand
TTGCTTAGTGTCCTTAGTCCTCCCACACATTTATCCTCTCTGTTAATTAGCCTGCTTTCCTCCAGATTGAAAGTCTACAACAAACAAAATAATGTTGAAATTGCATCTCTCCAAGAAGGTTTATTCATCTCTTCTCCCTTTGAGAGCCCACAGAACATTAATTGGGTTGATCAAGCACTTTATTAGCAGTGAGGGGGATGTGGTTGAAACCACACCTCTCC
>NW_010148893.1:0-221 GCF_000699245.1 Pterocles gutturalis | reverse complement strand
GACAGAGCCTTTGGCTTTCTTTTGGCACTTCAGGTTTGGTTTGCATCTGGCTGTTTGTCATCATCTTTGTGTTTCTGGGGAACAGAGCAGTTATTTTTATTGTGAACCATATTCATCTACACAGAAAGCTCTATTTCACTGGAACTCAGATCTGGATCATAAATCCGCAGCTAGATTATCACCACTTATTCTGCCATACAATCACATCAGTAGTTACCGTT
>NW_010148892.1:0-221 GCF_000699245.1 Pterocles gutturalis | reverse complement strand
CCATTCTGTGATTCTATGATTCTATTATTTCATTTCCCAGAGCTCCCTGTATAGTCAAAAGGAGGCAGAGGTTCCCACAGAGGTGATACAGAGCATCACTCACTGCTGAGAGGACATGCACTGACCATGCTTTTCTGTTAGACATCTCACTTGGGTATATAAAATCAGGTGGGGTGTCCTCAGCACCCTTTCCTGCTGGTTGAAGCATCCTCTTGAGAAAA
>NW_010148891.1:0-221 GCF_000699245.1 Pterocles gutturalis | reverse complement strand
TAAGTGTCCCCAATGTCCTTGAGTGTCCCTCTGAGTGTCCCCAAGTGTCCGCAGTGTCCTTGAGTGTCCCTGTAAGTGTCCCCTTGAGCGTCCCCCTGTGTCCCTGGGTGTCCCCCCCACGTCCTTACATGTCACCCTATATGTCCCCCAATGTCCTTGAGTGCCCCTGCCGTGTCCCCAATATGTCCCCCCATGTCCCTGCCGTGTCCCCGACATGTCCC
>NW_010148890.1:0-221 GCF_000699245.1 Pterocles gutturalis | reverse complement strand
TGACAGTGGATAAGAATGAAATGCTTTCATACCTGGTCATGTGTAGATGAAGTTGTTTGTGATGGCTGCGTGGAAAATGGGAGTAAGGTGTCAGTCCCAGCACCACAGCTTATGAGGATGACGTGAGTCATGCAGCCCTGTTAAAAAGCAGGAATTCAGTTTCTTGAGCAAGAACTGAAAGTTGTAAGCATGGTGGGTTTACCAAATTAGGAAAAGAGAAG
>NW_010148889.1:0-221 GCF_000699245.1 Pterocles gutturalis | reverse complement strand
AGCATTGTCCCTCCTGGGGGACAGGGGACGTTGTCCCATCCTGGGGCACAGGGTACATCTGCCCTCATCGCGCCCAGGGGACAGGGGACATCTGCCTGTCCCGGGGCACACCGGGGACCCCCACCCTTGTCCCCCGTTGGGGACACCCCCCGGCCCCCCCGTACCTCCTCCAGCGGGCAGCACCCCCAGGCCCCCGAGCTGAGCCGGCAGCACGTGTTCCC
>NW_010148888.1:0-221 GCF_000699245.1 Pterocles gutturalis | reverse complement strand
AAAATCTTTAGGCTTACAATCGATCCCCCACTGCTTATGTAATTGCGATACGACCCTCACAAGGGCTTCCATCCTCCTTGTTAGTGCGGGAGCGTCCTCCCCGCCGGGCTGGTCCTGCCACTCCGGCTGTCGTTCACCCATCCAGGTGAGTTTCCCGTCTCCCGAGTTCCCTTCCCGGGTTTCGGCACCACTTGTTGCTTTCCACGGTGTGGCGACCTGGT
>NW_010148887.1:0-221 GCF_000699245.1 Pterocles gutturalis | reverse complement strand
AAGGTTTAAGATCATTAGGGATACCAATCAAACACAAATTCTGACTTCCAGCCCTCTTAGAACTAATCTTGCCCACTTCTTATCAAATGCTATTATGTAGAAGAAAGTGTATTTAATGAAAAACACAGCACGCACACAAAAATTTTGTTACCCTATTTTAACTGAAGGAGAAGCAATTTACCTCTGCGATACTGAATTCATCACCCATAAAGATGGTACTA
>NW_010148886.1:0-221 GCF_000699245.1 Pterocles gutturalis | reverse complement strand
CAGGGATAAATGAGGATGGAAAATAGAAAAACTTCTAGGCAATGTCCTTCCAAATTATTCTGCTATTTTGATATTTTTGTCAGAGTTATTCTGACATTTTTTGGGATGCTGCAGTACCCAAGAACCAAATGTGATAGCTCTGCAAAAAGAGACAGAGAGCTCTGGTTTTTTCCCCCCTTGTCTTTTGTTTGTTGATGATGATGGTACAATGGGAGACACTG
>NW_010148885.1:0-221 GCF_000699245.1 Pterocles gutturalis | reverse complement strand
CATCCTCACTTGGCCGGTAACCCCTGCCTCTCCCCTCGCTCCTGGGCTGGTTTGTTCCAACAAACCTCTGCTGGCCCATGGGGTCTGCCGGGGCTGGCCGTGCTCCCCAGGCAGGGCTGCGAGCCGAGGGGATGGAAAAGCCCGTGTCCTCCTCCGCGCCCCTCCGGGGAATGCTTTTATCCCCTGGATCCCCACACGGGTGTTACTGGTGTATGCGCTGG
>NW_010148884.1:0-221 GCF_000699245.1 Pterocles gutturalis | reverse complement strand
TCTTTGAAAGGATTTGTTTTCTGCTTTTTAGTTTTTTAGGAGTGTTCATATATAAACTTTGCCAAAATGATTCATTAGAATACTATGAATACTGGGGGAAGAAGTAGGGTGGAAAAAAGCCTCCTCTTCTCTTTTAGAAGATTCTCTCTATATTGTAAAAAACCAGGACGCGTGTTAGTCTTAATATAACACTGGTGTCACCCCAGAGCAAAAGAGTGAGC
>NW_010148883.1:0-221 GCF_000699245.1 Pterocles gutturalis | reverse complement strand
GGCCCCCAGCCAAGGGCAAACCCATCGCACACCATCTGTGTGTCTGCTGAGCTACAGACTCGTTTCAACACACGTTGGCCCAGAGCACTATCACAGCTTTGTTGCTCCCCGTTCCTTGGCCAGTTGCACACTCAAGTTCTACTCCTGAAATGATGAACTGCAAAAGTGGGTGGCAGAGGGGAGAATCGAGCCCTGGCCTCTCTGTCCTTTGTCATGGCAGC
>NW_010148882.1:0-221 GCF_000699245.1 Pterocles gutturalis | reverse complement strand
CAGCAGTCCCTGTATTTAACATTGCCTAATGTTTTACATTATATTCTCTTTTCTACTGCTTATAATTTTGCTAAACTTTCAAAGATTCAAGCTGTTCCTCATATTGTAAGTCTTCCTCAGAAAATATTTCCTTTTAAGATCTCTTCTTTCATCCATGCAAACATCTTCCCAGAAGATTCTCCTCCATAAAAATTAGTCTGGTTGCATTTTTTAGAAAGTAG
>NW_010148881.1:0-221 GCF_000699245.1 Pterocles gutturalis | reverse complement strand
ATGCACTCGGATAAGCTACTTATTCAGTTGGAGAAGCTAGTGGGGCTTTGTACCAAATGCTAGTTCTATTTGAAGAGAAAGTTTCCATTACTTGTTAACATCAGTAATTATGCGCTTGGGTTTAAGTGGCAGTCTGCCGACCATTTCCAACAGGAAAGAGCAACAGCAAGCGCCAAACTTCTAGAACCAACAGTAAAAGTGATTAGCCTACCTATTCCCTA
>NW_010148880.1:0-220 GCF_000699245.1 Pterocles gutturalis | reverse complement strand
AGACCCGCAGGGGCTTGGGGGACAGCCGGGGCATCAGGAACCTCTGCCGGGAGCAGTCTGCGCAGACGACAAAGCCGCACTTGCGGCAGTGGTGCCTTCGGGTCAGCGTGGAGAACTTGGTCTGCGTGCAGCGCATGCAGATGTCCGTCGCCTTGTCCGGGATCCAGGGGGCTGTGTGCTCCGTGGAGGGCTGCCGGCCCGTCTTCGTCAGCAGGTGCCC
>NW_010148879.1:0-220 GCF_000699245.1 Pterocles gutturalis | reverse complement strand
AGGGAAGCTTATGCCAGAGGGAAGAAGGAGAGGCCTCCCTTTCTGCCAGAGGAGCCATCGACCCCCTCCTCCTCTGATGATCCCACTCCGGAGGAGTTGTTATGTCCAATTTGTAAAGAAATAATGACAGATGCGGTTGTGATTCCCTGCTGTGCAAACAGTTACTGTGACAAGTGTGAGTGTTACTCCTGTGTTTGTTAATTCAGAACATCACATCTGG
>NW_010148878.1:0-220 GCF_000699245.1 Pterocles gutturalis | reverse complement strand
ATTAGTTTCACCTACAGCAGTTGTAGAGGACATTTATTTTGGGGGAAATCAAAACCTTTTATTTTCTAGGTTCTGTGCCTCCCACTTGGAGGCAAATGTTAGAGTAAGGCAGATTCCTGGAGGTCTCTTCCTGCATCTCTTTCTGCTGCTTTCATATCCTCTGGCATCCTGAAACTTTTTTTATTTCATTATAACTGAGCCTATAGTTTGAGGTCTTATG
>NW_010148877.1:0-220 GCF_000699245.1 Pterocles gutturalis | reverse complement strand
AAACCCCAGCATTCTTGAAAGGTGGTCTTCCTTTTTTCTTGCATGTCTTTTACTCAAAAGTACCAGTTCCTCTACATAGCTTTTAAATATCAAAATATTCCTATTCAGAAAAAGCTGCCTCATTGTCTTTGATGTCCTTTTAATACTACTCTAAGCAAGAGCAGGTGTGTGCCACTGACAAGTCACTACAAAGTACAGCTGGGTTACAGCTTTGGAATCT
>NW_010148876.1:0-220 GCF_000699245.1 Pterocles gutturalis | reverse complement strand
CTGTAGAGAGGGTGCTGGTGGGTCAGCTCCACACCACCCCAGGACATTACCTTGGAAATTTTTTCAAGGAGAAGGTCAAGGCAGGGATTATGTTAAAGATAAGGAGCTTTATGGAGTTTTTTCTTTTCAGTTTCCTATTGGGGGGTGGAGAGAGGTTGGGGATGGGGAGAAAGGGATAGGTATATACAGAACTCTCAGGTTTGAAGCAGTCACTGAGACT
>NW_010148875.1:0-220 GCF_000699245.1 Pterocles gutturalis | reverse complement strand
CCTTGAATCAGGGGCTCTGACGAATGCCCCTGGGATCCCTCCTGTGTCTTTGGCCTCAGAAGGGCTTTGGCGTAGGTGCTTCTAGGCCCATTCTAGCCTGATGGCCTGGGACTTTTGGGAGGTCTGGCTGTAGAGAAGACCACCGGGCTCATCTTTGGTGTGAGCTTAAATAGCAATGAGAGCTTTTGTTTCCTCTTGCTTCCTAGCAAGAACCGAGAGC
>NW_010148874.1:0-220 GCF_000699245.1 Pterocles gutturalis | reverse complement strand
ACAGTCACTGTTACAAAAGCAAGATGGAGCATATGAACTTTTGTTGAATGTCACAAATGTTGTGATTCTAATGATTTATGGTCTTGCTTCTTTACATTCTCCACTAGATTGGAGGACCTGCGAGTGATGTTAGAGAATGAAGGACTGGTCAATATCTCATATGTAGTTGTGAACCATCAGGGAACTTATTCCCGGAGGAAATTTCACCTACTGAAAGAAA
>NW_010148873.1:0-220 GCF_000699245.1 Pterocles gutturalis | reverse complement strand
CTCTGGCGTGATGAAGGCCAACTCCTTTCTTTTCCTCTAGAAAATAATAAAGAGGTTAGTTTTATTTCAGGTGAATACAACAACGTGCAAAAGACTTACTAAAAATAAAGAACCATCCAGAAAACTTCACACACCCTCCCAAGCTGGGGCTACAGGGAAACATATTAAATCCTGTCAGATGAGCTTACAGCATGCAAAACAAACAAACAAACAAACAAAC
>NW_010148872.1:0-220 GCF_000699245.1 Pterocles gutturalis | reverse complement strand
GTTTGGAAATGTGGTTAAATGCTTTTTCACCTCTTCATACTGAGAATGAAGCGAAATCCAGTCACTGGTGAACAGTAACTTTCTGAAGAGGGTTCTTTCCCTTTTTAAAAAAGAATCATGTGATGTTAATTGTGGCAATGCTTTGGGCTACATTTGGACCTGGAACAATTTTAATTTGGCAATTAATGATTATACCAAATACACTTTGCATTTCCCCGAT
>NW_010148871.1:0-220 GCF_000699245.1 Pterocles gutturalis | reverse complement strand
TGCTGGGGCTGGGGACAGGCTCGAAAACCTGGATGGGTGGCCCTGGGAAATCTGAGATGCTTCTGTAGGCACCGAGAGCTGCTGCAGGGAGCAGTCCTGGGGGTACACAGGGGCTGGGGGAAATTGGGACCTGCCTGGCTCTGAGAGCTGAATATTGGGGTAAAAATGAGGTGATTTGGGGCTCTGTCTGCTGCCCAGGTTGCCCAGAGAAGCTGTGGAT
>NW_010148870.1:0-220 GCF_000699245.1 Pterocles gutturalis | reverse complement strand
CCGCGGGGCGACCCCACGCCCCACTGTGCCACCCCCGCGCCCAACTGGGCCACCCCTGTGCCCAACTGGGACACCCCCCCAGGACACACCTGTCACCCAACTGTGAGAATCCAGCACCCAACTGCCAGCCTCTAGCACCCCAACCATGAGACCCAGCACCCCAAAAGCAACACCCATCACCTCAACAGCAAGACCCACCACCCAACCACGACACCCAGCA
>NW_010148869.1:0-220 GCF_000699245.1 Pterocles gutturalis | reverse complement strand
GGCCACCTTCCTGTCCCTCCCTCCCTTTTTTGTCCCTTTTTATCCCTTTTTGCCCCTTTTTCACTATTTTGGTCCCTTTTGGACCCTTTTTGTCCCTTTTTGTCCCATTTTGACCCTTTTTACAATTTTTGTCCCTTTTTGTCCCATTTGACCCTTTTTTGACCCTTTCTGACTCTTTTTTGACCCTTTTGGACCTTTTATGCCCCTTTTTCACTATTTT
>NW_010148868.1:0-220 GCF_000699245.1 Pterocles gutturalis | reverse complement strand
AAAAAACCAAACAAAAAAACCCCAGATAACCCCAACTAAATAGAAAATTGCTGTTTAGGAAGATGTTTTGGTTGGAGCTGCAACATTTGTCATAACACTACCTTAACAGTGAGGAAATAAACACTAAATTACTGGATATATTTACCAATACAAAAAGATGACTGAAAAAGTCAATTAGAGGGAGGCCTGGCACAGAACAGTTTGGATAGCCTGGTGAACC
>NW_010148867.1:0-220 GCF_000699245.1 Pterocles gutturalis | reverse complement strand
TGAGCAAAATGAGCAGAACTCTGCTGTGTATGTGTTGGTATCAGCAGAAAGCAGCCTGGGCAGAGAGCTCGAGCATACCTTCATTCTGGGTGTACCACTTGTCCTTTCTCTGCTGAGGACTGAGGGGGGGAGCTGACCTGGAGCAAGAAGGGCCGAGCTTCCAGAGAATATATAACCCATATAATGGCCATGCAATGCATGGTATGGAATAGACCATTGG
>NW_010148866.1:0-220 GCF_000699245.1 Pterocles gutturalis | reverse complement strand
CATCCTGAGGATGGGCCCTGCTCTGCAGTGGAGGAATAAATCCAAACACGGGAAAAACTCAAAAATTAAGTACCTGGCCTCAGGAAAAGCATTCCTTTGCCAGGGCACAGATTTTGTTCCCCCACCTCCTGGCAATTTTCAGAGCATTTTCCCCCAGCAGAGGTTTTGGGGCAGAGGCTCCCGGTGTGGTTTCTGCAGATGCCCAGTGCTGGCCGGCAGG
>NW_010148865.1:0-220 GCF_000699245.1 Pterocles gutturalis | reverse complement strand
CACAGCTACTGTAACTCTCTTGAGCACGAATGACTTAGACTTGGCAGCAATAGCAGAATAGTTAATTGAACATCTTAGTGACAGAAAAAATAAAAATCGAAAAGTATATGTATTTTAGATTAGTCAGATGCATGAAATATGTAAACACTTTGGACGAGTGCCTTGTGAAGACTGTATAATGAGCCTATGAATGAATCAGACTCATTTTATCTAAGCAATG
>NW_010148864.1:0-220 GCF_000699245.1 Pterocles gutturalis | reverse complement strand
GAAGCGGAAGCGGAAGGAGGAAGAAGCTTCGTGGGGACGCTCTTGTCTCACCTCAATCATAGAGCCAACGGCGCCGCTCTACCCAAGCCGGGTCCTCCAAGACCATAGAGAGCGGGTCCTCCAGCCGCGGAACCAGCGAGACGGGGAGGGGCGTGCAAAGGGCTCGCGCCAGGGCTCGTGCAAAGCTCTGGGCGTGCAAAGGGCTCGTGCAAGACCCACG
>NW_010148863.1:0-220 GCF_000699245.1 Pterocles gutturalis | reverse complement strand
CCCAAAAAACACTTTTCCTGAAATTTTTCTTCTTTACTGTGCAAAACCTCCCAACTCTAACCGGACACAAAAAGAAGAAAAATTAACAGGAAGAAAGACGTTATCACAGCCTGAAATCGAGGAGATCTCCCACTTCAGACATCACAAGTGAAAAAGTCACACACCACCATCACTGATTCCATGTTGCCTCCTAATTTCACAAATTATTTTAATGAGAAAT
>NW_010148862.1:0-220 GCF_000699245.1 Pterocles gutturalis | reverse complement strand
TTTTTTCCTGCTTAGTTTGTGGTCTGGTTCTGTCCTCATAGCTGCAGAGCCTTGCAAAAGGCAAGAGAGAAACATCAGTCAAAGAAGCGTGTAAAGTAGTGCAATATATGAAAAGGTACTTAAAAAACAGTCAATAGAGGAACAAGATTGCAACTGGTGTCCGGTAGTACTGGCAAAAAGCTCATGGGAATTGGTAGTTCACAGATCATTGTATTTGAGC
>NW_010148861.1:0-220 GCF_000699245.1 Pterocles gutturalis | reverse complement strand
TGTCTTCTCTTTTGGACAAGCTCTGTAATGTTTAAGAGCATACTGAGCAACTTAGTCAATTTTCTATTATTGAGTGGTTTTAAAAGGATATGCTTGATACCTCATGACACTTATTTTGAAGAAAGAAAGGAAAGTTATATGTGAAAATGACAAAATCTGGAAATTTTTTTGAGGTGTTGTTATGAATACTTTTGCAATACTAAACCATTCTTAAATATAT
>NW_010148860.1:0-220 GCF_000699245.1 Pterocles gutturalis | reverse complement strand
CATGGGTGGCCACGGCTGGACATGGGTAGTCATGGGTGGCCATGGGTGGCGATGGGTGGTCACGGGTGGCCATGGGTGGTCATTAGTGGTCACAGGTGGTCACGGGTGGCCATGGGTGGTCATCAGTGGACACGGGCGGTCACGGGTGGCCATGGGTGGCCCATGGGTGGCCACGGCTGGACACGGGTGGTCATGGGTGGCCACGGCTGGACATGGGTAG
>NW_010148859.1:0-220 GCF_000699245.1 Pterocles gutturalis | reverse complement strand
ATTTCCATAAAGAGAGTTTTAATTTAGTTCAAGTCTGTCTTTGGGGATAACAGTAAGTTTCCAAAACCATAAAACCAAAATCCTAGGAGCTCCCAATCATCATAAGATACATGTCTAGTATGTCTTGGCTCTGTAAAAGTATACCAGAGTGAAGCCTTCTGAAACACCACATGCAGCACTAATACAGTGGAACTTCTGTTATATCAGAAAATTAATCTCT
>NW_010148858.1:0-220 GCF_000699245.1 Pterocles gutturalis | reverse complement strand
CTGGCACTTCAAATAAGGAAATAAATTTTCTGTTTTTTTATAGAATGTACTGTGCAAATGTCGATCCTAGAATTAAAACTGGAATTTCTTCATGGAAGTCATGTCTTTATCTGAAGTACAGTTAAAAGTTCAAATACTATTAACTTAATTTAATCAAGTGTAAATTGGATATTTTGTCTAAGGCGTTTATCTAAAAAGAGTTTTCTGCAGATTCAGTAGA
>NW_010148857.1:0-220 GCF_000699245.1 Pterocles gutturalis | reverse complement strand
GGGGTTTGGTGGTTTGGGGGTTTTTTTTGCCTTTTCTGTCCATACTCTGCTGTGCCTTTCTGGACGAATTACATAGAACCACTGCTCCTACGTCACCATTTTAAAAGTGAATCCCTGTATGCTTGTGGCTGTTTGTAACCCAGTACTAAAACTGCTGTTTGGCTTTTGGAAATTGTTTCTCAGAATTCTGTGCTTGAGGAGAATTTGCTGTCAAAAGAAA
>NW_010148856.1:0-220 GCF_000699245.1 Pterocles gutturalis | reverse complement strand
TTACATCACTGTCAGCACCTCCAGCTTGCTCTGGAGTGACTTGTGATGATTTAGAACAACAAAGACAGAATATTAAGGCGAAATGGGGCAATGAGCAAGAACGTCAGCAGGAGAAGGGGAGGCAGGAGGAGGAAAAAAGAGTTAAGCAAGGTCGTGAGCTGCGGTGGGCAGAGCAATGTGTGAAAGATAAAACAATGTTGTTGTCGGAGTATCAGGACTG
>NW_010148855.1:0-220 GCF_000699245.1 Pterocles gutturalis | reverse complement strand
AAGAACTGGATTGGAGTCACTCAAGCCACTTGAAAAAACTTCAACCCTTAGAGCTGGCACTACCTGGAAGGAGTAAAGGATATAATTACAAAGTCCACACAGGCAAATACTTTTGTCCTTTGCTCCTGGAATCAAGTGACTTGACTGCCTCTAAAATTTCTTCTCAAACTGCACTTCTAGCCAGTAGTTGTAGGCTATGCTCCCTCCCAGCTTCTCCTGC
>NW_010148854.1:0-220 GCF_000699245.1 Pterocles gutturalis | reverse complement strand
CAAACCCTGCTCTGCACGAAACCACTCACGCATCAGCTTTAATATCCTGCCCCAAAGGTGTCCGGCTGCCTGCGGGACCCCCAGCAAATCCTCCCCCAGCATCTCTGCCCCAGGTAGGTGGGTCCCTCCCCATGGACGCACCCTGCTCTGGGGGTGTCCCTCTGCTTTGGCCCCCCCAAAACCTGAAGTTTGGTCTCTGACACTCGCTGTGGCTGTGCCT
>NW_010148853.1:0-220 GCF_000699245.1 Pterocles gutturalis | reverse complement strand
TATTTGAAGATAAGTAATTTTACACAGGATTTTTAATCTATCAGAGTAGTACAAAATGTACTGAAAACACAATACAAGTATAATACTGATGAGATCCCCACTACCAGTCTCTATGATACACTGTTACAACACTAGACATCCCCAGTCAACAGGAAGGAATATATAAGTTGAAGTCAGCTATAGCCCACTGTTCTCCTCCAAATTATTTTACTACTTGTTT
>NW_010148852.1:0-220 GCF_000699245.1 Pterocles gutturalis | reverse complement strand
TAGACTGCAGGTTACTGACAACTGGGCAGGTACTAACTGTTGTTGGGTGTAAAGACCAACAGTGAGGAAATACAGAAGTAAGGATATTTTTTTCAACTTCCCCTGGATTAGTATTCACATTGTGGTGATCTACAGTCCATATCGTATTTTAAACCAAAAATCATGATACTGAACCAGTGTTCCACTACCATAGTAGCTCTGCCGAAGTAAAGTTGGCCCA
>NW_010148851.1:0-220 GCF_000699245.1 Pterocles gutturalis | reverse complement strand
GTCTCGGGAACGGTCGGTGTGGAGACGGTTTTCTTGGGGTTTTTTGGTCTTGGGATGGTTGTCTCCGCGACGGTTGTCTCGGGGATGGTAGGCATGGGGACGGGTGTCTTGTGGACGTTTGGCGTGAGGACTGTTGGCTTTGGAGTGGTTGTCTCAGCAATGGTTGGCATGGGGACGGGTGTCTCGTTGACGGTTGGCGTGGGGACGGTTTGCGTGGGGA
>NW_010148850.1:0-220 GCF_000699245.1 Pterocles gutturalis | reverse complement strand
GTCACAGCAATTTAATGTGGCATTCAAGAATATCCCTTTGAGGCAAAAGTATCACTATGTGCCAGTTAGATTATCACAGGTCAGTGACCAACAGGCAACTGACAACCAGTTTTCTATTCTTAACATAAAGAAAACATTTAATTCTCTTGACTGCTTCTCTATTATTTGCCTTAGGTATAAGAAACATATCTTGTAATTGTTATTTGTCAAATTTTACCTC
>NW_010148849.1:0-220 GCF_000699245.1 Pterocles gutturalis | reverse complement strand
CTGTTACAGCAGGCGGTCCCGCAGCAGCAGCCGTGCATCCCGCTGTGGAAAACGTGGCTCACGTTAAGGAAGCCTGAATACCTGCAGACCCTGCAACAGCTTAGGAGACGAAAACACAAGATCTGGATCTGCATCTGGGGCTGGCTTCAATGGCGAAAGCCCATTGCATCAGCAGGAGCCACCCTTGCTCGGTACCTCTGAAAACTGGGCCCACACCTCT
>NW_010148848.1:0-220 GCF_000699245.1 Pterocles gutturalis | reverse complement strand
GACGTACTCAGCACCAGTCTTTGCACGTATGCTCCCTGTATTGTGTTAGACAAGGACAGAGTTCACAGGTCAAAGTGATTTCAGGAATAGAAAAGGAACAGTGAACTACTGATTTGCTAGCAGGGACACGATAACAGCACAAGGAACGAACAAAAGAAAATATTGGTCTTAAAATTATCTTTTTTTTTAAGAATGATGGAAAGCTCTTGAAAAAATACTC
>NW_010148847.1:0-220 GCF_000699245.1 Pterocles gutturalis | reverse complement strand
TCGGAGTGGAATAATAGTCAGCCCAAAACCCTCTGTACGTGTATCGAGAGTTACTGTGAAATCGGACAGTCAGCAGGTTTGAGGAAGATGTGTATGTGCGAAAAGAACCAGAACAAAATTTCCCAAGGAGAGGAGAGGAATGGAGTGGCCCATCGTAGACTTCCACATAGTCAGACAGACATCTGCCACCTTCCATCCTGGGGAGCAAACATCATTGTTT
>NW_010148846.1:0-220 GCF_000699245.1 Pterocles gutturalis | reverse complement strand
CACATCCCCCCATGCTGGGGTCCACCAGCCCTGGGGAGCACCCCTGGGATGCCCAGGACCCCCACGGCCTCATCCTGCCCTTCCCCCCCACCCCAGGTGACACCCTCAGGGCTTGGAGAAGGGGACAGCAGCCCCTGGGCAGTGACAGTCCCATTGGTCCCAGTTGCAAACTGTGAGAGGGACAGCCAGGTCCCCAAATTTTGCCTCCCCAAATTTTGCC
>NW_010148845.1:0-220 GCF_000699245.1 Pterocles gutturalis | reverse complement strand
GGGAATAACAAAGAATCTCCCCAGACCTGGCCATTCCAGGCCTTGACAGAAACATGCCTACTTCCCACAGAATTCAGACACTTATGTGTGCTTTTCTAATGTTCAAAATATCCCGTCTATTTTTCCATGCCCTCTATGTCAAAATACTGTAAAGTCATAATTTCTGTTTTCTCACTCATATTTGACAGAAGTCATAGAATCACAGAACGGTTTGGATTGG
>NW_010148844.1:0-220 GCF_000699245.1 Pterocles gutturalis | reverse complement strand
AAAAAAAAAAAAAAATGTATGCAATTAAAATGGGTGAAGCAACATTACTCTAAATTCTCGATATATTATAAAGAGCTCTAAATTATACATGTTGTTGACCTATATATATATATATATATAGGTCAACAACATGTATAATTTAGAGCTCTTTATAATATATCGAGAATTTAGAGTAATGTTGCTTCACCCATTTTAATTGCATACATTTTTTTTTTTTTTT
>NW_010148843.1:0-220 GCF_000699245.1 Pterocles gutturalis | reverse complement strand
ACCTTTCTAACAGGTACCGCTATTAAGAACACACAGTACTCTGTCTCTCACACACCACTTTCAAGGATAATAAATAACAGACAATACAAGATCAAGTGGTACTACACACACGACAAGGTAATGATAGGAAACAAGTAATCAGACGGCACAAAACGAACAAAGTACTAACCCCTCATGGAAACTCATACACGGGGCCATTAACTTTCATTAACATTTCAAG
>NW_010148842.1:0-220 GCF_000699245.1 Pterocles gutturalis | reverse complement strand
GGGAAGGGGGTGTGAGCTGTGCCCACTCGAGGCGGCCCTGCACCATCCCCACCGCTTTTAAGAGCAGGGTCGGGGTTAGAAAAGAGGTTTCCCAGGTCTGCGGGAGGGCTACAGCGACGGCCGCTTGATTCGCCAACGGATGGGAGGGCCGCGCTGCGCTCGAGGGAATGGCGCTGAACTTGACAGCGTTAAACTCGGATTCAAAATAGAGGCAATAATA
>NW_010148841.1:0-220 GCF_000699245.1 Pterocles gutturalis | reverse complement strand
AGAGGGGGGAAGCTTTATTTGGGGACATAGCCAGTTTTGAAAGTTGAAGTAGCCTTTGGACAAAGCAGCAAGGTTCAAGATGCATTGTACTGGGAAGCTGAGGGGTGACTTACACCCCACACCCTAATGCTGAGCCCTCCTTTGCTACAGCTTAATAGGGGTGCAAAATGAAAACAGTAAAGTGAGTCAGCTCTTGGGAACAGGGTGGGGGGTTGGCCAG
>NW_010148840.1:0-219 GCF_000699245.1 Pterocles gutturalis | reverse complement strand
AACTTAGAGCAACTGAATGTGGTAATGCTGAAAATTATTCTCTTTAGTTCTTGGCTGGCAATTTAGAATTGCACGCAAATGTTGTATTGCAAATTACTAAAAAACACAAAGGCAGCGTAAATGAGTAACTTGTAAAGTCAGTTGCTTGAGTTTCTGTAGCTTTTTGTGTTATGGGTTGTTCTTGGCATATTGAGGGGGAAAAAGAGGAATATCCCTTTG
>NW_010148839.1:0-219 GCF_000699245.1 Pterocles gutturalis | reverse complement strand
AGCAGAGTTCCGTGTCCTGTGGAAATCGTGCCAAGGATTTGGTCTGCCTTGTGCCAGCAAAGTGGATGGCCAAACCAGACATTGTGGCAAAGCCATGGGCAGGAAAAAGGACGTGTATGGATTGGCCAATGTGTACTTTGATTACAGGAGTGCCTCCTACCTTGCCAGAGGCCTCCAGCAAAGAATGTTTGGAGGAGAATAGACTTCGTTCTTAACCAT
>NW_010148838.1:0-219 GCF_000699245.1 Pterocles gutturalis | reverse complement strand
AAGTAATTTTAAAATCCACAGGGTGGTTAGAGCTCACAAATCAGTTATGTCAATGATTTGCACAGCACATAGTAATATAACACACAATGTATAGCATGCATCCTTCCCTGTGATTTCTATTCTTGATACTATACATCAAGAAGGGTGGGAAGGGGGAAACTACCCATCCATTTAATGGTGAAACACAAATTGAGAAGTCAACATGGGTGCTAAGCACAT
>NW_010148837.1:0-219 GCF_000699245.1 Pterocles gutturalis | reverse complement strand
GTATTTTTATCCACAGTGAAAGACCTAGTGACAGACATAATCTACCTTTTGATTAAGTCTGACCTTGAAACCTGCCTTCTTAGGAACATTGCCAGTCATTTTTAGTAGGCTGAGGTTGTAATTAAAAAAAATAAAAGTATTATTGCTTGTGTTACAGAATGTTTTCTCATATAATTCAAATATTTGTTTTAAAAAATGAACTGCACTTGGGCTACCTGT
>NW_010148836.1:0-219 GCF_000699245.1 Pterocles gutturalis | reverse complement strand
TGAAGTAAAAGTTTGAAGTCTTATTGTCTCTTATCCAAACATGAATAGTGGCTTATTTTCAGTTTCACTAATCATCTATACCTTTTTAGACGATACACAATCCGCTTCAAGCTGCTTTTGTACTGAATCTATGCCATTTCACCATCACAGTTAGAAATTTACTGCTGAGTTGATGATGAATTTAGGCTGATCAGATCGTTCTGAACAATTCTGAACAAT
>NW_010148835.1:0-219 GCF_000699245.1 Pterocles gutturalis | reverse complement strand
TTTTTTTTTTTTTTGAGTATTCGTAACCTTTCTCTTGGGAATGGAGAAAATAACTTCAGTAAAGGTGAAATTAACTGTGGTAAGGGAACATGAGAATAAGTGAGGATGGATTTCTGTTGCTCAGGCAGTACCAGATGCTGACTTTTAACTCTCTTCTATTTCAGGAAGACATTTTTAATAACTTTTGATACCAGTTTTCTATTAGTGGGATAACAAGAA
>NW_010148834.1:0-219 GCF_000699245.1 Pterocles gutturalis | reverse complement strand
ATGGGGCCCGGTGCCATGCCATCACTTGGTGACGTGGGGCCGCGGAGAGCTGCTGGGCTTCTTTCCTGGCAGATGCTGTGTGTGTCTCTGGCTCCCCATCCTCGCCCCGCGGCTGTGCGGCTGCTCAGATATCCCCCGGCTCGGTCACCTGAGGTTGCGCTGGCTTTTCTTCAAGTCCCTGGGACTCATTTCTCGGAGAGTCTGGCCACCCCCTCCCCA
>NW_010148833.1:0-219 GCF_000699245.1 Pterocles gutturalis | reverse complement strand
GTGGCACTGAAACCCCAGGTGCAGAGTCAAGTGTCTCTAAGACCCCTTTTGGGAAGAGGCACTGTACAAGCACAGAATCCAAACTGGCCCTTCCCCAGAAGAGATCCCCTGGCTACTCACAGGATCCTAGAGCTGAGTCCCTTCTAGGCAGGGAGGAGGTCTGCTCATGCAGAGTCTCCTGCATTGAATGCAGAGATACTGACAGAAATCCTCCTCTTG
>NW_010148832.1:0-219 GCF_000699245.1 Pterocles gutturalis | reverse complement strand
ATGACGTGGCTAATGGGGAAATTGCTGATGAAGGGGACAATGAAAGCAGACCAGACGTTAAACTGGGTTTCAACACAGGGAAAGTATAGCCGACTCTCTAAGGGGTCAGACCGAGTTTGTCTGGAGGGTCTCGCACGGGGGGAGACAGGATAAAGCTTCATGAGGACAAGGCCCAAGGTTACTGGGGTCCCGGTGTGTTTTTGGCTGTGGATGATAATC
>NW_010148831.1:0-219 GCF_000699245.1 Pterocles gutturalis | reverse complement strand
GTGAGAAATGTCACCTCATCCACACCCCTACTCTGTGGCAGAGTCCTGGAGCTTCTCCAGGTCAGAGAGAGCAGCTCTGCAGAGCTTCTAGAGAAGCTCCTCTAAGCAGATCTCATCTAGCTTCACAAGAAATAAGGATGAAGAGACATTGCAAGGATTTACAGAATCATGGAATCATTTTCTGCTGTACGAACCACAATATCATGGACTTGCACAACA
>NW_010148830.1:0-219 GCF_000699245.1 Pterocles gutturalis | reverse complement strand
AAAAAAATGTTCTATGATGGGGGCTTAAACACTCAAAAATTTTGAATAGTGCACTAATGACGTGTAATGAACACTTCAAGGTGATGCATACTTTATATTTGTATATGGACAGTTAAGTACCTTTGGCACTTTTTCCCAGTTCTTTGTCCTGGTGATTAACTTCCATTTACACACAGAAGCTTTGCCAGAATCCTCTATAAGTCCAGGGAGACTTACCCT
>NW_010148829.1:0-219 GCF_000699245.1 Pterocles gutturalis | reverse complement strand
TCAGGCAGGTGGCTGAGGATCAAGAGCTTTCATTCCGTGAAACACTGTCAATTCCACCTGTGAAGCTGGGGATACAAAGAAATGCAGAGTCTTAGTGCCTGAAGGAGATGGAGAGATGAAGGACTTAGATCCATGAAGCATTAGGAAGCCTTCTGAGACAAGAAGAGCATGAACAAGAAGAGAAGGCTGAACTTTGATCAGAAGGAAGTGAGGCTTCTG
>NW_010148828.1:0-219 GCF_000699245.1 Pterocles gutturalis | reverse complement strand
GCCTGAAAGTACTGTAAGAAGCATGCTTTCCAAAGTACAGCTGGAAGCAAACTTTTGATGCATGCTTCATGCATGAGTCTTGTTATGCTTCCAAACCGGGGCAAACAGGTTGTTCTACACCGTTCTGACCACACTGCCTGTTACAAATGGCCGGAGCAATGTCCAGCCAAATACATCTGACATGTGTCTAAAAGAAGGAAAGATACACAGACAGCCTAA
>NW_010148827.1:0-219 GCF_000699245.1 Pterocles gutturalis | reverse complement strand
GACCCTAACACAGGCCACCGTCCCCTGGCCACTGGGCATGGGGGGCAGACCGGGGGGAGACCCCTGAGGAAGATGGGCAGGGCCCATGGGGGCTGGTAGTGCCCTCAGGGCCCTGACAAGCAGAATGAAATCAGTTTATGGATAGCAAAAGCCAGAAAAAATAATTTAACTCATGCATCCTGATCACCTCTCACATGGTAGTAGGCAGGATTATGCCTC
>NW_010148826.1:0-219 GCF_000699245.1 Pterocles gutturalis | reverse complement strand
TGTGGTGCAAGGTGAGCGGCTACCAGGGCCCAGCGGAGCAGAACTTCCAGTGGTCCATCTACCTGCCCTCGGCCCCCGAGCGGGAGGTGCAGATCGTCAGCACCGTCGATCCCTCCTTCCCCTACGCCATCTACACCCAGCGTGTGCGCAGCCGGGGGATCTACGTGGAGCGGGTGCAGGGGGATGCTGTCCTGCTGCACATCACCGAGCTGGAGGACC
>NW_010148825.1:0-219 GCF_000699245.1 Pterocles gutturalis | reverse complement strand
CATAAATCTAACACCTACACTTTGTAAAGCACTTTTCAATGAATTTTTCAGCTGCATCTTTTTTTGCTCCTATTTCTGGCAACTGTTGTGCCTTCCAGCATCCGAGGCTGTGGTTAGACGAGGCGACTGCGCCAATCCTAAGGCTGTGGTTAGACACGAGAACTGTGCCAACCAAGCAGCTCGCTGCTATCAAAAGGGACAAGCCCAGTCTTCTCCTCC
>NW_010148824.1:0-219 GCF_000699245.1 Pterocles gutturalis | reverse complement strand
AGGCAATGATCGAGGTAACGCGTTTGCACATTTTCTGGCCGATGCCAGGACACGTGGTTGAGATTCCCAGCAGCGGGGCTGGTGTGAAGCGCGCTGTGAGGTTTTTTTGTTGTTTAGCTGATGGGATGTGAGAGAGCTCTGACCTTTGGGCTGTGCAACCACATCAGCCTGGGGCTGCGCAGGAGAGAATCGCTGCTGCCGAGAGCCAGGGCTCACATC
>NW_010148823.1:0-219 GCF_000699245.1 Pterocles gutturalis | reverse complement strand
GGAGCTGGCAGGAGGCCTCTGGGAAGAGAATGTGGGCTCTTGGTAGGAGACACGACAGCTCCTGTGGTGTAACCTCCTGCCAAAGCAGCCCAAGGAAGGAGCATGTCTTCCCAGCCCTGCATGTGGGGATCAGCAAAAGCCTCAACATGTGAGCATGACCATCAGCCAGGCACTGGACAGGACTCCATGTTCAGGCCCTTGAGCTGTCCCCCTGATTTT
>NW_010148822.1:0-219 GCF_000699245.1 Pterocles gutturalis | reverse complement strand
GACTCAATCCCTCAATCTTTGGTTTTACAGCCTCACCTATAAGCAGGTGTCCCCACGTAACGCACGTCTGTACAAACAAGCGCAGAAGCCATCCCTGCGTGAACAGCTGCACCCCGAAAGAGGAAAAACCCATCGTGGATGCACAGTGCTATTTCCATCCATCTAAGAAGTTATGGGGCGATTCAGTAATCTCCCCCCTGCCCTCTGCTCCCCACCTAC
>NW_010148821.1:0-219 GCF_000699245.1 Pterocles gutturalis | reverse complement strand
GCACCACTCCAAGCTGCAGAGTACATGACAGTGGTCTGGGATTTCCTCTAAATGACACATACTGAGTGCCATCTCTAGGAATTACACAACAGTTACAATGCAATATCAGAATATACATCCTGCTTTTGAACTGAAGGAAGGAGGATGTATAGCAGCAAAGCCTGACAGCTCTGGGCTTTTGCGACCACAGAAATATTGCTCATCAGACCTGACTGCTTT
>NW_010148820.1:0-219 GCF_000699245.1 Pterocles gutturalis | reverse complement strand
CATTCTGTGATTCTGTGATTCTCTGATAAAGCTGGTCTCTGAGGGGCTGGCGTGACAGGGCAGCTTTGCAGAACCTGGGTGACAGCTGTGCATGGGGACGTATGGTGTTTGTTAGGGGAGGGAGGGTGAGCTTCTGGGCTACAGAGAGACATCTGAATTGCGGCCAGGAGAAAACGCTGTTGGGGCAGCACGGTGTCGCGACCCAGCACACAGAACCAC
>NW_010148819.1:0-219 GCF_000699245.1 Pterocles gutturalis | reverse complement strand
TAGACTGCAGGTTACTGACAACTGGGCAGATACTAGCTATTGTTGGGTGTAAAGCCCGACAGTGAGGAAATACAGAGATAAGCATATTTTTTCGACTTCCCCTGGA
Organism: Pterocles gutturalis; assembly: GCF_000699245.1. Lineage (NCBI taxonomy): Eukaryota > Metazoa > Chordata > Aves > Pterocliformes > Pteroclidae > Pterocles > Pterocles gutturalis. The sequence continues at coordinate 113 of NW_010148819.1, read as the reverse complement.
TTAGTATTCACATTATGGTGATCTACAGTCCATATCATATTTTAAACCAAAAATTGTGATACTGAACCAATATTCCACTCCCACAGTAGCTCTGCCGAAGTAAAGTTGGCCCA
>NW_010148818.1:0-219 GCF_000699245.1 Pterocles gutturalis | reverse complement strand
GGCTCAGATCAGGGGAACACAAAGGGGTAGCCAAAAATATAACTCCAGTAGACAGAACGCAGCGTTCTCGGTGCTAAAAATGTCTCAATGCTGCCACCATGTACCCAGCAAAAATACTGCAGTGGCCAGGAGAGCCAAGAGCTGGTGTGGGGGGCTGGCTGGAGCGAGAAGTGCTGCCTGTTGTTGGGTCATCACCTGCCCTCCTGGGCTGGGGACGGC
>NW_010148817.1:0-219 GCF_000699245.1 Pterocles gutturalis | reverse complement strand
AGCTGGGGCTCCGGGCAGATTTGGGAGGATTTGGGGTGGATGGGCCAAGGCCATGACCCAGCCCCTCGGGGGGCTGTGCTGGGGCAGGGACCTGCTCCCCTCTCCCCTCACTGAGGGGTTCCCAGCCAGGCTGTGCCAGCTCCTTATGCCTTTGCTTCCTCCAGCCCCGCACACTCCCCCTGGGCTGGGCAAGAGCAGCCGAAGGGTTGCGGTGGTGGG
>NW_010148816.1:0-219 GCF_000699245.1 Pterocles gutturalis | reverse complement strand
ACTTTATATTAAACGGATTTTTGGGCTCGGGAGTTGGATCCGGAGCTTGCTCCCTCCGCTCCGCGCATCGTCCCGGTATTGCAGTGCCTCCGGGAACGGTGCACCCCCACCCGGGGAACACTGACGGTAAAAAACAGAATCGAATCTTTGTGAGGCTGCCGACTGAACTGGTTTTCTAGTCAACGCCTTCTTCGGCTGCTTATTCAACTTCTATAGACT
>NW_010148815.1:0-219 GCF_000699245.1 Pterocles gutturalis | reverse complement strand
GGAAATGGTTTCCAGGATTAGTTGTTCCACTACATTCCCAGGGGTTGAGGTGAAGTTGACTGGCCTGTAGTTCCTCCTCCTTATCCTTTGTGAAGATAGGTGTGACATTTGCCTTCTTCCAGTCTTTAGGCACTTCTCTCAGTCCTCATAATTACATCTGCGAGCTCCCTCGGCACTCATGGGTGCATACTATCAGGGTCCATGGATTTATGTCTGTCT
>NW_010148814.1:0-219 GCF_000699245.1 Pterocles gutturalis | reverse complement strand
AAGAAAAAGAGAAGATAACAACAATAATATCAGTGGGAATACACAACGGAACAGCTCACCATGCAAAGCCCAGATAGCCCGCTCCCAGGCCACATCACCAAAACCTCCCACCTCTCCCAGCTAGCTTCCCTCTATATCCCACGCATGACGTCAGCATGGTATCCCATATCCCCTTGGCAAGTTAGGATCAGCCCACCTCCTAGCTTCTGTGAAAATTAA
>NW_010148813.1:0-219 GCF_000699245.1 Pterocles gutturalis | reverse complement strand
CGGGTTTAACCTCACCCACCGCTGGACGCAGCCTTCGCGTCACCCCTGAGCTCAACCGGCGCCGGGCTCAGCCCGGCTGGGCTCCGGCTTCGGTTCGGGGTTTTAGTCTTGAGTTTAGTTCAGCTCCGCTTAAACCTCAGCTTTAACCTGGCTTAACTTCAGCCTGGTTTAATTTCAGCCTGGATTAACCTCAGGCTGGTTTAAGTTAACATTATCCTG
>NW_010148812.1:0-219 GCF_000699245.1 Pterocles gutturalis | reverse complement strand
CGCGAAAGGTCCCCGGTTCGAAACCGGGCAGAAACACTCTCTATCTTTTTCTGCCTTCTCCCCACTTTCTGGTGAGTAAAAAAAAAAATTTCATCGGTGGAAAAACCAACGAACATACAAAGAAAATAACTTCCATTTTTGGACCAAAACGCTGTGATTTTCTTGTTTGTTTTTCTTTTGGCAATTTTTTTTTTTTTTTTTGAATAGGAGGGAGGAAAG
>NW_010148811.1:0-219 GCF_000699245.1 Pterocles gutturalis | reverse complement strand
GAATCTGTTATTGTGTAGGTACAAATTATTCTGAATTATTCTGCGGGGCTCCTTCTTTTTCTAACTGTGGCATATCTCCAGGAAGAAAAAGAGACCCAACCAGGATAGCTCAGGCTTATTTCTAGCATTCTAGAAACAGAAAATGTTATGAGAAATATCTACCTTTTTCTCCTTCACGATTTAGTTAACACTTGCTTTGCTTTGTGTGACTGTAGCTTT
>NW_010148810.1:0-219 GCF_000699245.1 Pterocles gutturalis | reverse complement strand
GGAAATGAGAAAGCCAATTAAATGGTGGGTATAGATGGTACCTGACAACCGGTCAAGCTGTTTGATAGCACTTCTCTGTAGACCCAAGGGGGGAATTGGTGATGCAAGAAAGAATGGTTAGCAACACTTTCTAGGGCTTTTATGAGACTTACTATTGATCACAAACCTTTGTTGTTCAGGAAAAAGGTAAAAGAATATCAGGATAAATTGGAATTGACA
>NW_010148809.1:0-219 GCF_000699245.1 Pterocles gutturalis | reverse complement strand
TCCCTTTGGACTTGGAGAGCTTCCTTGCCTGCTGCTTGCTGCTGCCGTTGCCTGTCAGGCAGCTTTTAATCAAGGTTTGCTTATATCTGCAAAGGCCTTTCCCAGAGGGATGAAGGGAGGAAAAGAGGGGGGGAGAGGATATTAACATGCCAGCCACCCTCCCTCTGCCTCTCCTTTGTTTATGGAGAGGGTCAGTGCTGGGAAATGGCTGGGGGGGGC
>NW_010148808.1:0-218 GCF_000699245.1 Pterocles gutturalis | reverse complement strand
TTTTTTTCATAGACAAAATAGAATATCCAAGAATCTCTGTTGTGATTTATATTTTATTTAACCCAAGTTATTTTAAGATAGACACTCAGGTGTTTGAGCTCCATGAAGGGATGGCTTCAACCTCCTGTTTCCCTTAAGATAGATATAATGATGTTATTTCCATTGCTAATTCTTGCACATAAAATCTGGTTAACTTTTTCTGCAACTATTAAAAAAAA
>NW_010148807.1:0-219 GCF_000699245.1 Pterocles gutturalis | reverse complement strand
TGAATGAAAAATTCAGTTCTGAGAATGCAATCTAAAGTATCCAAGCTGAAAGTCTCCATGGTCTTGTTTGGACCAAGGAGGCTGAGAAATCCCAAACCTTGCTGCTGTCTGTGTGTCTTGTCACAGCCAGTGGCTCCTGAGCAGAAGGGTAAGGAGACAGGGACAGCATTTCGTGTTGTGTTTGTAACATCGCTGCTGGACATGCTGCTGAGTTGTTCC
>NW_010148806.1:0-218 GCF_000699245.1 Pterocles gutturalis | reverse complement strand
GCTGGAACCTTGGGGACACGGGGACACCTTGGGGATGGGGGGGACACCTTGGGGACAGGGGGACACCTTGGGGACAGGGGGTGGCTCGTGCGAGGAGGGTGGAGGTGTGCAGGGGAGTGCGGGTGACACGGGGTGGGGAGGGTCCTCGTGCGAGGGCGCACGAGGGGCTGGTGCAAGGGGCGTGCGAGAGTGTGCAAAGCCCTCGTGCAAAGTCGTGC
>NW_010148805.1:0-218 GCF_000699245.1 Pterocles gutturalis | reverse complement strand
TTTCTACCCAAAATGAACATAGTGAAAAGAGGAGAATAAGGTTGGAGGTGTCATTGCACTACAGTGACATGAGCCAAAGTCACAAGAGACAAACATTGTGCCTCTTCTTGCCTTTTGGACTTCTCTCCCCCATTCAGGTGAGTTACCACAGCCATGTACCATTGGAGGAGGTTTCCCTGGACATTGTGGTAGGGAATTATCCCAAATACAGGGCTGAA
>NW_010148804.1:0-218 GCF_000699245.1 Pterocles gutturalis | reverse complement strand
ACATTGCTGGCTCATGGTTAACTTGTCCACCAGGATTCCCAAGTCCTTCTCTGCAGAGCTGCTTTCCAAATCAATCCCCAAGCTGTACTGGTGCATAGGTGGAGTTGCATTTGTTGGACTTCATAAGGTTCCTCTCTGCCCAACTGTCCAGCCTGTCTAGGTCTCTGAACAGCAGCACATTCTGGTGAATCAGCCACTCCTCCCAGTTTTGTATCATA
>NW_010148803.1:0-218 GCF_000699245.1 Pterocles gutturalis | reverse complement strand
GTTGCAATTCCCCTGGGTATGCCTTGCCCTTGTGGCTGTTGATGACACGCAGAAGCTCTGAAATCTGTGCGGGGAGTCTGAGTCCCGTCAGAGTTAGGCAGCAACTGTCTTCAGTTGTCTGAGGGAACAAAGTGTTTCCTGCTGCAGAAGCAGCTTTCCTATCACAGATGCAAATAACCTACAGTGTAAGGATCCTTTCAGAGGGAAAATGAATCATC
>NW_010148802.1:0-218 GCF_000699245.1 Pterocles gutturalis | reverse complement strand
AAGGGGAAGCGCACCGTGCGTGAGAGCTGCATTCGTCCTGCGTTGAGGTGGATGAATAACCAGGGCGAAGGGGAAGTGTGCCCTGCGCGAGGGCGACGCGCGTCTGGCGTTGAGGGGGACACGGACCCTGGGCAAAGAGGGTGTGCACCCCGTACGAGGGCGACGTGTGTCCTGCATTGAGGGGGATGCGCATCCCAGGAAAAGGAGACACGCGACCT
>NW_010148801.1:0-218 GCF_000699245.1 Pterocles gutturalis | reverse complement strand
GTTGTCAGCAAACTTGCTGAGTGTGCACTTGATACCACTGTCCATGTCTCCGACAAAGATATCAAACTTTACCGGTCCCAATACTGACCCCTGCACAGTGCTGATCATCACTGGTCCAGAGCTCTTCCAGTGCGACCATACAGCTAGTTCCTTATCCACCGAGTGGTCCATCCTTCAGATCCATTTCTTTCCAATTCAGAGACAAGGATGTTGTGCAG
>NW_010148800.1:0-218 GCF_000699245.1 Pterocles gutturalis | reverse complement strand
AAAGGCACTCAGTTTATATTGCAGGGAAGCACCTCCAAAAGGCATTGCTGCTGATGCCTCTCACTTTGGGTTTTTCATACTAGCAGTGGTACATGTACTACAATTTGTTCTTTGTTTCTATGCTTATTTATTTATATTATCATTAAATATTCTAGGTCTGTCTGGTGCTGGGAAGACTACAGTGAGCATGGCACTGGAGGAGTATTTAGTATGCCATG
>NW_010148799.1:0-218 GCF_000699245.1 Pterocles gutturalis | reverse complement strand
CCTACCCTCAAGGAGACCAACACACCTGCAAGTAACATCAGAGCAGCTCCCTCCCTCATACCTGTGCACTCCTGCGGTGCATCCTGCGTGAAAAACCCGGCACCGCCCACAGCCGTCGGGGCCTGGTCGTTGTCTTCTACCCCCCCCCCCGGGGCTGAAGGCCAGGAGCCCCCACACAGCAGTGCGTTACCCCCAGCCCGACGGCTGCAGGAATCCAG
>NW_010148798.1:0-218 GCF_000699245.1 Pterocles gutturalis | reverse complement strand
AATATACTGCATGAAGAACATATGTAAAATGCTTACAAGTCCTTAAAAATCCTTTGCAAGAATATTGTGATGATGCATTTTTTTATTGCATAACTACTGATAGTGTATTTTTCATTGCACTTCAGGTCAATAAGATATTTAGTCAGTCTAGTTCAGAGACTTTTTTATTTATTAATTTATTTTTACCCTGGTGGTACTCAATGATTATTTTTTTTTTT
>NW_010148797.1:0-218 GCF_000699245.1 Pterocles gutturalis | reverse complement strand
CCTGACAAACTGTAGTGATGGAACTTGGCAAGTGAGTTTACAAGTGTGTTAAATTGGTTTCACTGTGCATCATTAAAATCCCAAGTTCTTTCTCTCTTAGAAATTAGCAGCTCTCTGAGCCTACAGTCAGGCTTGATTGTTGCTCTCATCTAGGAGACAGCGAGAGACTGCTCCAAAGGAAATACGACCTGTGAAAACTGGCAGGATCTCTCCAATGC
>NW_010148796.1:0-218 GCF_000699245.1 Pterocles gutturalis | reverse complement strand
TATCTTCTCTGAGTGCCATTATCTAGAAGGGTGTGTTGTGATCCCTTCCTTTCTGTGTGTGTTAACTTCTTGCCTTGCTTCTTGCAAAAATCTGAAGGTGGGCCTTTGTCTCCAATACTGTGTGGAAGGTCACATCTGTTACATTCCTCTTAGTCTCCCATGCACGCCCTTCATGTTTAGAATAAAGAGGAGAAAGACTTTCATAGATGTGTTTCCTT
>NW_010148795.1:0-218 GCF_000699245.1 Pterocles gutturalis | reverse complement strand
AAGTGCAACTGGCCATGCATTTTGTGCAGCCTGACAGAAATAAGGGAAAACTTTACTAGCATTTAGAAGTATCAAACAGTTTCAAGGACCTCTTCTGCTGTAGCTAAGGACCTGAAAAATACCACAAGGAATACTAAAGATGCAAGACTTCTCTTGATGCATGTTGCAGAACTAATCTATCACACCTTGACTTTGGAGCTGGATGAAATTTTATCTGT
>NW_010148794.1:0-218 GCF_000699245.1 Pterocles gutturalis | reverse complement strand
GAGGGCGCAGGGGATGCAGCACAGGCAGGAAACCCAGAGAGCGAAGGTCCCTATGTGGAGACAAGTCCTTTGGCCATCAATGCTCAGCAGGACCCCACTGACACCGGAGAGCTGCTGACTGGAGGAGCAGAAGCTTTGCCAAATGTTGAACTGTCCCCTCCATCAGCTCTCGGGGATGGAGCAGGAGCAGGAGCAGGAGCAGCCCCAGCACTGGGACA
>NW_010148793.1:0-218 GCF_000699245.1 Pterocles gutturalis | reverse complement strand
AATTCAGAACATGCTGGGCAATTATGAGGATGTCAAGGAGGTCATGAGAATCAGATGCCATCAGAATCTCTTAGGGATCCCTTGTGAGCCTGTAGAGGTGAGTGCGGCTGTTGGGGGGCTCTGTTTGCAGCAGGGTGGGTTCAGCTGCGGGAGAAGTGACTACCAGAGAGACTACCAGAAGCAATGATGGTTGTGCACACATTATCATGTGTAGAAGG
>NW_010148792.1:0-218 GCF_000699245.1 Pterocles gutturalis | reverse complement strand
TTGTTGCTGGCTTTTCTGTCATTGGAGTGATAAGAATGGGATGGATTAAGGCTCCCCTCCCCTAGTAACATTATTTTAAACCTTCCTCACCAGGTTGGCAAGCCTAGGACCAAAGATTCTTTTCCCTCTATTGGACAGGGGGATCCCATCAGCCCCAAGAAGACCAGGCTTCATGAAGCAATCCCCATGGTCTAAGCAGCCAAACCCCTGGGTGTGGC
>NW_010148791.1:0-218 GCF_000699245.1 Pterocles gutturalis | reverse complement strand
TTCTTTGTGGACAGACCCGAAAAGTAGCTGACCAAGAGGAAAAAAGCCACTTGAGGCTGGGCAGGACATTGCTGAGAGAAGCTGAGCAAGGAGCAGCTCCTGGTTAACGCACCTTGTTAGTGCTTCCAAGGTTTAATCTTGGACTGGAGCTCTGAGCATCTGCAAATAATCTGAATTGTTTTGTCACCTCTGACTAGGATTTTTCTTTCAGATGGAAA
>NW_010148790.1:0-218 GCF_000699245.1 Pterocles gutturalis | reverse complement strand
ACTTTAAGAAAGTTAACTATTTACACAGCAGTTTGTAAAAGGCATGACTACCAGGAAGAATTTGGCTCTGTAATTTTTTCAGGTAATTTTTAGATTAGTTAGCTAGTTTCAGGCAGGTGTTAGATTACTCCTTAGTCCATTCCTCTTAACTGGACTGAACAAACTGAGCTCCTGTATTCCTACCTTGCAGATTAAATGCTGGAGGACTCTGACCTTTT
>NW_010148789.1:0-218 GCF_000699245.1 Pterocles gutturalis | reverse complement strand
ATATACAAAGTATGTACACGAGATACAACTCTCAGTCATGAAAAACATGGATAAGTGATTATAATGAACTACTTTATGCTTTTTAAGTCAATTAAGGCACACAGTTTGCAGTAGGTAACTCACTAACTTTGTGTCAGTGTGTTACTTGATACCCTAAACCATGAGTTTAAAAAATTGTGACAGAAATAACTGTCTTTCCAAATCGGTCTTCTTGGAGG
>NW_010148788.1:0-218 GCF_000699245.1 Pterocles gutturalis | reverse complement strand
GCAGCACAGGGCCAAAGAAAATGTTGCCTCCTGTGGTTTTGATCAATCCCCTTAACTTTCAAGCTAAAGGCAGGAGACTGCTCTTCCTGCAGAGGGCAGGGTGAAAGGCTGCAATGATGTTGATAAAGGCAGCTGGTGTTGATAAAATATTCCCTACATGCAAAAGTGCACTAGGATGTATTGAAAAAAAAGTCCTTTATGTGGAAAAGTTACTTTTA
>NW_010148787.1:0-218 GCF_000699245.1 Pterocles gutturalis | reverse complement strand
TCTTGCTCTCACACGGGTGAAGCTTTGCTGCCACAGAGGCTGCTGGAGAGTCAAGGTCCAGGGAGACCAGGGGGAGATTGTACCAGGAAAGGAGCGGGGAAGTGAGGCAATGACATCCTCACCCTCTTCCATGTCTGTGCAAGGCCTCTTTGGACAGCCCTGGAGATTAAAGTAGTTGAATCTTGCTCGGATTTATCTGTAGCTCATTGTCGGGAGGG
>NW_010148786.1:0-218 GCF_000699245.1 Pterocles gutturalis | reverse complement strand
TTTCTTTATGACCGAACTGATGTGGGCATCTCCACTTACCTGCGTTCAAATCAGTGGAACAAATGCGAAGTATGCTAAAGGTGGAAACCTTCCTTCGAAGGTACAGCTCATCCTTGCCACTGCTCAAGTGTATGTGGTTTGATCAGTAACTACAAAGGAGATGTTTTCGAAGCCATCAGGGGCCATGTTTATCGCTCTGTTTGCACAGTGCTGATGAG
>NW_010148785.1:0-218 GCF_000699245.1 Pterocles gutturalis | reverse complement strand
GGGATGTGAGTATAATACTGTATACCAACAACTTCTGTGTGACAGGATTGTAGGAATTACTGTAGTCAGTTTGATCATGGTGTGTTGCTTTAAACTTTCTCTAATGAGTTTGTGAATGAAATTTCACATTTGTAAATTTATTCCATTGACAATTCTGTGCAGTGACCTGGATTGCCATTATACGAGTTGATTTTAAGTGTGGGGATTAAATATCAGCA
>NW_010148784.1:0-218 GCF_000699245.1 Pterocles gutturalis | reverse complement strand
TTTTTTTTTTCCTATCGTCTTTCTCAAGGCAGGTTGAAGAGATCAGTGGAGTTTCATATTGGACCTGATTCTTGTCTGCCTTTATGGCTCAACAGACTATTCTCCTGAGGACAAAACCATTTTGTTGAGTGAAACCCCGCTGCACCTTGATGCTGTCACCCTTTTTACTCAGCTGGATGGTCTAGAGGAGCTTCAGAGAAATGAGATCACAACTCATC
>NW_010148783.1:0-218 GCF_000699245.1 Pterocles gutturalis | reverse complement strand
ACGAGCAGAGATACTCACTCGGTGAGCAGCCAGACGCTCTGCACCTCCCCGTCCTCCGTGGGCATCACGACCACGCGGATCTCGTTCACCGCTTGCTCTATGGTGCCGGGCTGCGCGGGGGGCAAAGGCAGAGGTCAGGGCGGGGGCCGGGGGGTGTCCCCGCTCCCCCCCGCCCCCGGGCCGTACCCGGGCCGTACCCGGAACACGAAGTACTCTCG
>NW_010148782.1:0-218 GCF_000699245.1 Pterocles gutturalis | reverse complement strand
AGGAAATTAATTTCTCACCCAGCGTTGCAGCTTTTCCTTGCTGTTTGTTTTTCCAGCGAAGGTCAGTCCCCCCCGTGCCCCAGTGACTAGTGTCGGCCCCGGGTGCAAGCAGCTATTTCAGGGAAAGTGGCCTTTGTCCATCTGTCCCCAGCCAGAACGTGACAGCGGGTGTCAATGCCAGTGGGGCGCAGGGGGGGCAGAGTGACCTCCCCAAGAGG
>NW_010148781.1:0-218 GCF_000699245.1 Pterocles gutturalis | reverse complement strand
ACTCCACGGAAAGGATGGTCCATACCTCTCCCCACTCGCCGGTCACCCAGCGCGGCGGCGGGCAGCGCCGCAGGTTGCACCTCATGCTGGTGGGGGGCTTGGAGCCTTCGTAGCACTGGGAGGTGGGCAGCGTGGCGCTGTGGTCACCGCTCTTGCAGAGGACGATGCGGTGGCGGAAACCTGGCCCGCAGCTCGGGGTGCACTGCGGAGAGAGGACG
>NW_010148780.1:0-218 GCF_000699245.1 Pterocles gutturalis | reverse complement strand
AAGTTAGATACACAAGGAGAAGCTCAAGATACAACCACAGAGCAGAAAGAAAGCAAAGAAAATGAGATAAAACTGATGCAGGATGATCCTGGATTGAAGTATTTTTCTACTTCTGAATGTTCAGTTGACACGGAGGATGATCAGCAGTCAATCAAATCTACTGATGAAAGTCTACAGGGAAAAGCTGGTATAGTTATGACTGATACTATCAAAGCAGA
>NW_010148779.1:0-218 GCF_000699245.1 Pterocles gutturalis | reverse complement strand
AATTAAAATGCAGTATTACTGTGAACTTACAAGAGAAGAAACACTGATTCCTCCTGCAGATTCTCCTGTGATAGTGACAGATCCTGGATCTCCTCCAAAGTGTATTATATTTTCCTGAATCCACCGAAGAGCTGCTACTTGATCCAAATACCCCCAGTTACCTCGGGCATGCTTATCCCCAGTGCTGCAGAGAAAGAATAGATTTATTTAAATGCCCA
>NW_010148778.1:0-218 GCF_000699245.1 Pterocles gutturalis | reverse complement strand
TTTTTTTTTTAAATGTTGGCTTTTGTTGAACGAACAAAACTTGCAGGAGTGAGCTTTATTTGAAGGTGAGCTATCTTTCTTACATCACAAGAGTATGCAATAAATATGACATGTATTTTATAATTCTTCCTTACAGCATAATGCAATGTCAGATAGAAAAGGAAGGCAAAAAAGTGTTTTCCTCTAACATATTCCAGAATTGCTAATGAATATTTTTC
>NW_010148777.1:0-218 GCF_000699245.1 Pterocles gutturalis | reverse complement strand
TCTGGGAGAGGGGGAAGTACTGGAGCCAGTTCTCCAAGTGCAGGGCGTAGATCCCGATGCGGATTGCGCTCCAGGAGGCGTCGATCAGCCCCAGGGTCCGGTTCTTGAAGGCCAGCACCTCGAAGGTGGGGATCTCTGGCTTCTTGGAGAGCGTCTGCGTGTAGTCCGAGATGGCGCGGGTGACCGGGTTCCTCACCACCACGATCAGCTTCGTGTCC
>NW_010148776.1:0-218 GCF_000699245.1 Pterocles gutturalis | reverse complement strand
AAGAGGAAGGCAGGCAAGAATGCCAGGAGACCTCCATGGATGAACAAGCAGCTTCTAGACTTACTCAGGCTCAAAAACAAAGCATGCAGGGACTGGAAGCAAGAACAGGTTAGCTGGGACGTTTACAAAGACGCTGTCTGAGCAGACAGGGATCAGGTTAGCAATGCTGAAGCCCCGATAGAATTAAACCTAGCCAGGCACATAAAGGGGAACAAGAA
>NW_010148775.1:0-218 GCF_000699245.1 Pterocles gutturalis | reverse complement strand
TTTAGGAGATAGAAAGGAGCTGGGTTATAATTTAAAAAATACTTTTCTAGAGTTGAGTTAGAAGAATATCGGGGGAGAGAATACAGGACAAATTTTCAGTGACTGATCTTTGACATCAGCATGTTTGTAATGTGTATAAAACTTCATCACTCACGGTGAGATCCTTATCCAAAGAAGGATAGGAGAATGTTTGCCACAAAATAAAAATGCCCTGCTGC
>NW_010148774.1:0-218 GCF_000699245.1 Pterocles gutturalis | reverse complement strand
GCTTTTCACATAGGATGCCACAGGGCATCAAATCCCAGAAAGCAAAAGAATGGAGGATGGGAAGCTAGAAACAAAGTACAGCATGAAGATGGAGGAGTACAGACAATGTGGCTGGAGTTACCTTTGTTCTCAATTTAAACACACTTTAAAACTGATTTTGTTTCCAGCAGCAGGCAGGGATGCTGCAGTTGCATTACTGCAAGTTGCCTTTAGCTGGC
>NW_010148773.1:0-218 GCF_000699245.1 Pterocles gutturalis | reverse complement strand
GCAGCACACTCTCAGTGTTCCCAGTATGCACCCTAAAGCTCCCAGTATGGGCCCTGACACTCTGGGTGCAGCTCCAGTGCCCTCCCAGTACAGGCCCTAAGGCTCCTGCTGTGGCCCCCAAGGCTCTCAGGGGACTCACAGCACTCCCAGTACAAGCTTCAGTGCTCCTCCAGTGCACTCCCAGTATGGGCTCCAGCACTACCCGTACAGACCCTGGG
>NW_010148772.1:0-218 GCF_000699245.1 Pterocles gutturalis | reverse complement strand
CATTCCCTGTCAGATAACTTCGCATTCCCCTCTGATAAAAGTTACTTAATCGTTGCCTTTTCTCTGTTGTCCCTTTATTTTTAAGGGCTTGTTGTTAGGGGACCAGCACTCCTTAATAACAATTTGGTTACATCTACATACACCATCTAAATTCATGCATTTTCCTTCATAATGGGTGGCTCTAACAATAGTTTGCCAGTCTATTGCTCTTCACAAGA
>NW_010148771.1:0-218 GCF_000699245.1 Pterocles gutturalis | reverse complement strand
GGCCTTGAGCACCCTGATCGAACTTTAACTCTTGCATACGTTGAACAAGAGGTTGGATCAGAGACCTCCTGAGGTCCCATCCAGCCCAAGTTTCTTCGATTCTCTTTTCATGGTTATGGTGCAGTGCAGACCCACAAAAGGAGACTTTCATAACCAGCCATGAACGTGCCACTGGACTGTCATCAGCTGGCTCTCAGGATGCCACAAACTCCTGTGTA
>NW_010148770.1:0-218 GCF_000699245.1 Pterocles gutturalis | reverse complement strand
GCAGGTCTGTATCATTGCATATAAAGTAAGTTCCAAAAATATCAGTATTGATATACAAATATTTTATTCTCTGGTCTAGCAAGTTCTGCTTTGTTTATAGCTTCATATAAGTAGTACTAAGTACACACAAACCACTTAGAAATAGACACTGGAAATTCCCTTTGTGTGTGGGAAATTTTCTGCAGTCATAATGAAGCTGCAAGTATTTTCCCTCCTTC
>NW_010148769.1:0-218 GCF_000699245.1 Pterocles gutturalis | reverse complement strand
TAGAAGACTTGAGGAAGGATTATAGTGCTGGAGTTTTTTTATTTCCTAATTGTATTTTTGCCCTCTGTTTCAATATTCCACTCTTCTCACAAACTCCACAATTAAGGATAAACATTTGCTAGAATATTTCATTGGAAGCCATAGCCATAAGCTACATTTCTGCTCTCTGATTTTCAATTAAATGATAGCTGTATTCCACTTATGCCTTCTGGGGCTTG
>NW_010148768.1:0-218 GCF_000699245.1 Pterocles gutturalis | reverse complement strand
TAGTGAAAGATGATTCATCATAGGACTTCATATTCTAGCCAAATGCGATTAAAAAATAAAATTCACAAAGCGTCAAGAGTTTTTTTACTCTAGTAGCTGAGTCTGGTAGTCCTTTGCTGGACACAAGTACCATGGAAGTGAAACACATTTTCTTTCATTCCAGCCAATTAGTGAATCAATTTATTGTACAACATATACGGTGTAAACTTTATATAGAG
>NW_010148767.1:0-218 GCF_000699245.1 Pterocles gutturalis | reverse complement strand
AGGAGCAGGACACCAGCGCCCACCTGGAGCGGATGAAGAAGAACATGGAGCAGACCATCAAGGACCTGCAGCTGCAGCTGGACGAGGCCGAGCAGTTGGCCCTCAAGGGGGGCAAGAAGCAGCTGCAGAAGCTGGAGGCCCGTGTGAGGGAGCTGGAGAACGAGCTGGAGGCTGAGCAGAAGCGTAACACTGAGAGCATCAAGGGCCTCCGCAAGTCC
>NW_010148766.1:0-218 GCF_000699245.1 Pterocles gutturalis | reverse complement strand
GCTGGTACTTGTAGTCGGGATGGTCCTTCTTGTGCTGCACCCGCAGCCGCTCAGCCTCCTCCACGAAGGGACGCTTCTCGCTCTCGTTCAGCAGCCTGGGGGGGACATGGGGGGCGAGGGGTCAGCTGCAGCTTATGGGGGACATTAGTGGCTCCCCCCCACTATGGCATTAACACCCACCCAAAAGGGATCTCCCCAAAGGGCAATGCGAAGCCCCC
>NW_010148765.1:0-218 GCF_000699245.1 Pterocles gutturalis | reverse complement strand
GCAGCTGGGGGGGGGGGCCCTGCCCAGCTCCCAAATCACTGCTGGGAGGGGAAAGACCCCCACTGTCCCCAGGGTCCTGCTCCTGCCCCTCTCTGACCCCCTCCTCTCCAACTCCAGTAGGAAAAGAGGTTTTTCATTCTCCCATCCCAACACAGAGGAGAAACTTCGCCCCCCCCAACGTTACCTTTAAAAATGACCCCCATGCCGAGCTGTTCCTT
>NW_010148764.1:0-218 GCF_000699245.1 Pterocles gutturalis | reverse complement strand
TTTTGGAGAAGTTTGGCACAGGAAAGGGATTGTATATCCTTTTGTATATCCTTTACCAATCTGAAACCAAAGCTAGAGCTTACGGGTGCAGCTTTCAACCTGGTTCAACCTCACCAGCAGTGCTGCATTGGGCTCAATTCTGCATGCTCCAGAAAAGCAAAATTCAGGGTTTGTTTTGGGGTTCGTTTTTAATTTGTGGTTTGTTTGGAGTTTTTTTT
>NW_010148763.1:0-218 GCF_000699245.1 Pterocles gutturalis | reverse complement strand
TCCTCTGGGTGTGGGAAGAAGGGAGGGTGGGGAGAGGTGCCTTTCTAAGATGGAGTCCTTACTAGAGGCCTGGAGGCCTCACCGGGTTCCCATGGTGGAACTGTTACCAGGCAGGTAAACAGGGAGGATTTGGCATATTCTAAGAGGCAAGACTCGTGGCTGCTGTAGCTAAATGTACAGATGTTTTACAGAGAGATCTGTCAGGCTGGGGAGCGCTC
>NW_010148762.1:0-218 GCF_000699245.1 Pterocles gutturalis | reverse complement strand
CATAACTGGTGAGTGATCCCTCCCTGTCCCTGTTTCCATCCATCAGCCTTTCGTTATATTTTCTCCTCCCCATCCCACCTGAAGGAGGAGTGAGCAAGCAGCTGTATGGTACTTCTTGCTGTCTGGTCCTCAACCAGAACAACTAGTTATTTAACCTGGTAACTATAGAAGCAAAGATTTTACAATATACATCCACTTGACTTGCATCTCAGTGTAAA
>NW_010148761.1:0-218 GCF_000699245.1 Pterocles gutturalis | reverse complement strand
AGTCTTGATAGTAGCAATCGCTGCATTGACGTCTTTGGGAACAACGTCGCCTCTGTACAACATGCAGCAGGCCATGTATTTGCCATGGCGAGGGTCGCATTTGACCATCTGGTTGGCTGGCTCGAAACAGGCATTGGTAATTTCAGCCACAGACAGCTGCTCATGGTATGCTTTCTCAGCGGATATGACAGGGGCATATGTTACCAGGGGAAAATGGA
>NW_010148760.1:0-218 GCF_000699245.1 Pterocles gutturalis | reverse complement strand
TCTTGCTCTCACATGGGTGAAGCTTTGCTACCACAGAGGCTGCTGGAGAGTCAAGGACCGGGGAGACCTGGGGGAGATTGTACCAGGAAAGGAGTGGGGAAGCAAGTCAATGAGATCCTCGGCCTCTGCCATGTCTGTGCAAGGCCTCTTTGCAGAGCACTGGAGGTTAAAATAATTGAATCTTGCTTGGATTTATCTGTACCTCACTGTCAGGAGGG
>NW_010148759.1:0-218 GCF_000699245.1 Pterocles gutturalis | reverse complement strand
CTAACTGACAACCAACCTAAATGGTCCACAGAGGATGATCAAAAGTTTGAAGAAGTAAAGGGAATGTTAATACAGGCACCAGTATTGAGTTTTCCAGACTTAGAAAAACCATTCTACCTCTTTGTAAACACATCAAACCAAACTGCTTATGGAGTACTCACACAGGACTGGGCGGGAATTAAGAAACCCGTAGGGTCTTGCTCCAAATTATTACACCC
>NW_010148758.1:0-218 GCF_000699245.1 Pterocles gutturalis | reverse complement strand
CAGTGTGCCCTGGCAGGCAAAAGGGCCAACTGTGTCTTGGGTGCATCAAACACAGCATGTCCAGCCGGACGAGGGTGGTGATTATCCCATTCTGCACTGCACTGGTGCAGACCCACCTCCAGCACTGCGTGCAGCTGTGGGTACCTCAATAAAAGAAGGAGATCAAACTGTCAGAGTGTGTCCAAAGGGGGGTGACCAAGATGGTGAAAGGTCTTGAA
>NW_010148757.1:0-217 GCF_000699245.1 Pterocles gutturalis | reverse complement strand
TAAGCCTTCCTGCAAGTTTAAGTGCCAAACCACATAGCAATCTCAGTGCTAGAATTGGTAATGATGCATGCACTACCGCAACATCAACTACAGTATCTGCTCTCATCCATCATGGAAGTTCATGAAGAATCAGAGGAGGAATTAGCCCTTTGTACACTGCTGCTCCTGCCTAATGATTTCTCCCTCTGCCTGAAAATACACTGATCTCTCTCTAGAA
>NW_010148756.1:0-217 GCF_000699245.1 Pterocles gutturalis | reverse complement strand
TCCAGATCTTTAGTGTCAGAAAGTGTTAATGTGCCATATTCTGTGGGTAATTAGGCTGGACCCATTCAAGTTTGTGGTCAACAGTATTGGCACAACTGATAACTGTTGCCGAGAACACTCATGTACTTGTACCATCTTTTACTCATTTTGCGGCTCAGACAAACTGGGAACCTGCTGTCTAATACTCTGCTTTAAATAGAGATTTCATAATTTTAGC
>NW_010148755.1:0-217 GCF_000699245.1 Pterocles gutturalis | reverse complement strand
ATTTGCCCCAAATTCCCACAAATCTTTCCAATTTCCTCCCAAAATTTCCCCAAATTTCCCCCAAACGTCTTCATTTGCCCAAATTCCCCCAAAATTTCACAATTTTCCCTCATCTTCTCCAAATTTCCTTGCAAACTGCTCAATTTTTCCCAAAATTTTTAATTTTCCATCCGTTTTCTTGAATTCCCCCAAAATTTCCCCGGTTTCCTCAATTTTC
>NW_010148754.1:0-217 GCF_000699245.1 Pterocles gutturalis | reverse complement strand
TTATTGAACATATAATGCTATAGAAATTTAGGAAAATGCTGAGTTGGTATAAGATCCATACCAAAAATGCTTTAAACAAACAGCATTCACATAAAGTTGTACTTAAATACAACTTATTATACTTTTTGTATGAGAGGAAGCATCTGTGTTCATGCTCTCACCTCTGGAGACTCAAAAAAACAGTGATGATAACAGCAATGTTTTAGAAACCTCTGCA
>NW_010148753.1:0-217 GCF_000699245.1 Pterocles gutturalis | reverse complement strand
CAGAGAATATCTGCAACAGCCAACATCCAGTTTGGACCTCCCTTCTCCTTGCCAAACAACTCCCATCCCTTCCTGAAGTTCTTTCAAATAAGCCTGAAGAAGCTTTGAAATTGGTACAGGTTTACACACAAGGAGTAGCTAGAGTGCAATCACCAGGAGGATTTATCGGAACCCCCAAGGGCACCGCTCAGGGACTGCTGCTCTTCACAGGTCCACT
>NW_010148752.1:0-217 GCF_000699245.1 Pterocles gutturalis | reverse complement strand
ACAGGAACAACCACAAAACCGCAGATGAAGTGCAGAGTAAATTTATTTGCGTTACCTCACAAACCAGGGGAATCTCTGAAACAGCACCTGGGCAGAGTCCCACAAGTGAGAAGTCAGGCACCATGGAGCTCAGTTCTTGCTAGAGAGCGAAAAATCACTCGATCTTGCTGCTTTCACCTGTGTATCAGGGATTTTTTGCAGGCATAGTTTTCCACTG
>NW_010148751.1:0-217 GCF_000699245.1 Pterocles gutturalis | reverse complement strand
ATTTTTTTCTCCAGTACAGCAACACAAATTACAATACAAACCAAACTGTTTTCATTACTATTTTACATAAGAAAAATAATCTGCTTGATCATTAAATGCATAAATCGTAATCACTTCTTCTGCAAATACATCTTGGACTCACTCACACGGAGTTTCCACTCGATCTTTTGCTTTGCATAATACTTCGTATTACAACTTCAAAGGCTTTTTTTTTTTT
>NW_010148750.1:0-217 GCF_000699245.1 Pterocles gutturalis | reverse complement strand
AAAAAAATGTCTGGAATGTGACAAAACTGCATCTTTTAGCTGGTCATCTTTCCTCTCACTGAAGTTGAAGAGGGAGTAGTTTGTAATATATTAGCATCATCTGCTGGATAGTGCAGGGAATACAGTTTGGAAACTGCAATACTGAATATGATATACAGGATTATTGCAATTGGCAAGCCATCCAGAATAGGCAGAACAGTTCAAACTCCTTTTTTTT
>NW_010148749.1:0-217 GCF_000699245.1 Pterocles gutturalis | reverse complement strand
GGGCTCAACGGAGGCCAGAAGGCTGGCTGCAAGAGACTGTGAATTCTGGGGAGAGTGCGGAAGGAGGGGGCAGATGTGAAATCCTTAGCTGCTCAGAAGGATTTGCTCCGCAAGGCTCCTTGTTGTCTTGTGGAGCAATTATGGGACACACCATGTGATGTGGACTTAACTGACAAAAAATCACCTTACTCACCCTAGGCCTGGTGAGGGCAGGGTG
>NW_010148748.1:0-217 GCF_000699245.1 Pterocles gutturalis | reverse complement strand
GTTTGCAGCCTTCCAGATATCAAGGACAACTGCTCTGAGCTCCTCGATGGGCTGCAGGAAAAGCAGAATGCAGGTCAAGGCAGGCCCAAGTCTGGGGCAGAGATAGGAGTTACAACTGAACAGGAGAAAAGGTTTTTCCTGCATCACAACACCCCCGTGCTGGAGACGGTGGTGAAAGGCTGCAGAATTTCCCTTCTCCTGGTGAGCACGGCCGGGC
>NW_010148747.1:0-217 GCF_000699245.1 Pterocles gutturalis | reverse complement strand
CCTTGCACCACTGTCTCTGTGCTATTCCTTGCAGATGTGATGACATCTGCCATACTTGTCTCTAATAAGTGTTTCTTTTAATGTGAACTATTGTTGGTCAAAGAGAAGCTTTTCCAAATTTGGATTCATAAATCTTCAGCCTGCTGTACTTCAGTAGTAGTGGGCATCCATAGCAGCTTCTGCAACCATTGATGTTGCCATGATGGTTCCTTGCTCC
>NW_010148746.1:0-217 GCF_000699245.1 Pterocles gutturalis | reverse complement strand
CGGGAGCGGGCTGAGAGGGGTCCCCCCTCCGCCTCAGCGCCATCACCTCAGGGCTGTGCCTCCATCGCAGTGTCCTCACCTCAGGGCTCGCCTCAGTCTCGGCTCCTTCACCTCAGGGCTGCCCTTCTATCTTGGCCCTTGCTTCAGGGCTGCGCCTCCATCCCGTCCCCTTCACCTCAGGGCTGTCTCTCCATCTCAGCTCCCTCACCTCAGGGCT
>NW_010148745.1:0-217 GCF_000699245.1 Pterocles gutturalis | reverse complement strand
TTTTTTCCAAGCATGCAATAAAACATGCTTTTCCCCTGGTACATGGTTCCTCAATTAAAAGCAATGATTTTTCCTGAAGCTCTTTTCTGGTCTGATGTCAAAATGTCAGGTTATGCTATACAATAAAATAATTTTGATTTAAACAATAAATAAACATTTTGTTTTAAACATGAAAAATGAAACTTTCCCAAGGTTACATCACTTGCTTTGTACGCAT
>NW_010148744.1:0-217 GCF_000699245.1 Pterocles gutturalis | reverse complement strand
CTGTGGCTGAATGCATTTCATGGGAAATTAAATGTTTTTGTTTGACTACCCCCCTACTCAGTAGACCCAGAACAATCTTATTCCCTGCTTTCTGTATTGTCTCCAGAAGAATGTAATCTATAGAAAAGAGGACACATCAGTTTAGTGGATTTTAACTGAAATTTAGGGGAAGAAGAGTAACAACCCTTTATTCTTCTACCATCCCTAAAAACCCAGT
>NW_010148743.1:0-217 GCF_000699245.1 Pterocles gutturalis | reverse complement strand
CTGACCAACCTCTGCCCTGGGCAGGAGGCAATCGTGTGCTCTGAGCTAAGAGAGTCAGCTCCCCGAAAGCAGGAGGGGAACGTGAATGACAGGCTCAGGATTTAGCCAAGAGATTGTCTAACCCAAATCAGAGCTCTTGGCTTCATTCCTATGGGCTTCTCAGAAACACCATCAGCTTGGTGCATCTGCAGGGACCAGGTCACATCCCCAGGGACCA
>NW_010148742.1:0-217 GCF_000699245.1 Pterocles gutturalis | reverse complement strand
TTTGTTTTTCTTTTTGCTTCCAAGCATTTCTGGCTCTTTCAGGACTGTCCCTCCACATCATCTATCTGAATCTTGATTAGATATGGCATGTGGATCCACAGACTGAAAGCAATCCTGTTGTAAATTTCACAAGCCATTCTGCATTTCTGTTCATAATCACCTTCTCCTTTGTAGGAAGACTTTTGCTGTTGTGTTTTGGGGTTTGTTGGGTGGTGGG
>NW_010148741.1:0-217 GCF_000699245.1 Pterocles gutturalis | reverse complement strand
CATAGGATGCAGAAGCAGTCTGAACCTGACTTTGGCTGAACTGGTCATCTAAAGATACCAAAGCATCCATTATTGTAGCAGGTTTCGTTGCATCTGTTCTATCTCACTGAAAAATATCTGTGAAGGGAATTATTTTATTAGCTGTAATTTTAGCTAACCACTTCACTCCCTGTCAGAGTAACCTCTCCTACTTTTAAGAGTGACTATATAAGCATAA
>NW_010148740.1:0-217 GCF_000699245.1 Pterocles gutturalis | reverse complement strand
CATAAAATGAAATCCATGAACAAAAATAACTCCTGGGACATAAGGTGGAATATGGAAATTGTCCCAGAAAATTAAGAAAGTCCTGTTCCATGGACTGTCTTCTAGACATGATTCACCTCCCGGCCATAGCCAATGCTTGAAAACTTACTGGGCATCTCAGTTTTACATCGCTAAAATTGGATGAGACTAATTTTAAGCTGAAAGAGGGGAGATTTAG
>NW_010148739.1:0-217 GCF_000699245.1 Pterocles gutturalis | reverse complement strand
TGTCCCTTAAACACCTGTGAAAGTTTGCATTCTGAAGTCTTTCCTTTTCCAGAAAGCATTTTAGAGAATTTTATATGGAGATGGGAAAAAAAAAAAGATCAAGATGAATCCTATTACTGGAAGCTACCAGTTTGCTAACAGATTGATAGTTCAGATTAAATGTATTCCATGGCACACCAGACTGACTGTTTTATTAATAGGAATAACTGTTAAGGAA
>NW_010148738.1:0-217 GCF_000699245.1 Pterocles gutturalis | reverse complement strand
CTCACCTGGCCAGGTTGAAGGCGTCGTTGATGATCTGGGCACGGTTGATCACCGGGATGACCTGGGACAGGGCAGAGGTGGCATCTCAGGGCAGCCCTGAGCATGTGGGGTGCATGGAGGGCGGGGGGGTGCCGGCCAGCCCCCCATACCTCATGGTTGGTGGCGAGCTGGGCGAGGAGCTGGTCCCAGTTCTCCTGGTTGTAGTTGACGCAAAAAT
>NW_010148737.1:0-217 GCF_000699245.1 Pterocles gutturalis | reverse complement strand
GTTTTTGATTCATTTCATACTGTAAGACCAGCTATTTCACCTTTCTGTGCTTTCACTTCCTCCCTTCTAAAATAGTGCTTAGCAGTTCATTTGTAAAGTACTTGGTGTTGGGTGAAAAGTGAAAGAGAAGAGCAAGTGATCATTAAGAAGGTCTCTACCTTCCTCAGCCCTGTAGTTCCCATTCCTGTAGCTAGCTTGTTAGGAGCTTTTTAGGAGC
>NW_010148736.1:0-217 GCF_000699245.1 Pterocles gutturalis | reverse complement strand
GAAAGGGTGCGTGCCCGTGCTCCCAGGGCTGGTGGCTTTGGGGCAAGGGGATGGTGACGAGCTGCAGCCGCCATAGAAATGACAGTCACAGTCCTAACAGAGGCGGGAGGGTTTCCCAGTGCAATCAAATGGCTCTGACCAATTTTTGTGGTTTTGGCACTGAAACCAAATTTCCTGTGCATGTCCCGAACAGTCTGTGATTTTAATCTCTAGAGCA
>NW_010148735.1:0-217 GCF_000699245.1 Pterocles gutturalis | reverse complement strand
GAAACATCGAGCCAAGGAAAGGAGGAGGGAGAGCAGCCGGCCACCGCTCCTGAGGCCCCCGCAGCCTCCGTGGTCCCACGCTGGGGGGGACAGTGCTGCCCACCGCCCGTGCTGCCGTCGCTGTGCACACCCCCCAGGGGGGATGCCCAGGCGAGGGGGTCCCCAGCTCGGGGCTGGCAGCCCCCAGAGGCATCAGCATCACCACTGTGCAGGCAGG
>NW_010148734.1:0-217 GCF_000699245.1 Pterocles gutturalis | reverse complement strand
CATCTCTCAGAAGAAACACTCCACAGCTGCAGACTTAGGCTGAATGGTTTAATAACTCCTAGACCAATTTTTCCAAATTACAAACATCAGTCACCATCATTCATTTGATTTCCAAGGGCTAGATCATTAAAGTGGCAACAAATTATGTACTGTCTTTTCATCCAGTGTCTTGTCCCTACAGGTTAAAAGACCACATCAGATATTCTTAGCTCTTACT
>NW_010148733.1:0-217 GCF_000699245.1 Pterocles gutturalis | reverse complement strand
AGTAACTTAGCACAAGTTAGATGCATTTCCACGTAGCTGAAACTCTGCTAAAGATACTTTGTATTTTGGTGAAAGCTTTCCTTCTAATGGTAATTAGGATAAACTTCATTTTATAATTATGAAAACTTCACATTTAGCCCAGAACTTCAAAATCCAAAAGCTTTTGTTGTGGGTAGGGAAGACAATTTGTAGATTTCTCCTCGTACAAACATTTTTT
>NW_010148732.1:0-217 GCF_000699245.1 Pterocles gutturalis | reverse complement strand
CCCCCCCCCCCAAGTGACATCTCACAGGACATTGCCCCATTAATTAACCACACAAATCAATCCTGCTCTTGGAATTTCAACAATCACTTCCTTACCCCCCAGGCTTAGATCACGGAACCTGGAAGCACCACTTCCAACTTTCTTCCAATCCCCAGGAAGCCTCATCCCCTTGAATTTCATGTAAAACGTTGTTTTTTCCCCAAATCTCCCTCAGATC
>NW_010148731.1:0-217 GCF_000699245.1 Pterocles gutturalis | reverse complement strand
TGTGGCCAGAGTGTCCAGAAACAACCATTATCAACAGAGAACGGCAGCCCAGCAAATGCTCTGCACCATTTACCTCTTTATTGTTTGCTGCTTCTGTCTCTGAACTCCCTGGGGACTCAAGGAAGGATAAGTGTACCTGTGGAGTTTCCAGAGGAAGATCCAGTGGGCTGAAGGAAAGGATTGCATTTTCTAATCCAGACACCTGGAAGAGGGAAAG
>NW_010148730.1:0-217 GCF_000699245.1 Pterocles gutturalis | reverse complement strand
GGCCTTGAGCACCCTGATCGAACTTTAACACTTGCATGCGTTGAGCAAGACGTTGGACCAGAGACTTCCTGAGGTCCCATCCAGCCTAAGTTTCTCCAATTCCCTTTTCATGGTTATGGTGCAGTGCAGACTCACAAAAGGAGACTTTCATAACCAGCCGTGAACGTGCCGCTGGACTGTCATCAGCTGCTCTCAGGATGCCACAAACTCCTGTGTA
>NW_010148729.1:0-217 GCF_000699245.1 Pterocles gutturalis | reverse complement strand
AAATCACTGCGGCTCACTGCTTCTGGGGTAAGTCTCTGCAGTTCATTGTTTTTAGGGTGGTAAATCACTGCAGCTCATGGCATCTGGTGTAACTCACTGTGTCTGCACCTGGGGGTAAATCCCTGCAGTTCACTGCTTTTCAGGGGTAAATCACTGCATCTTATTGCATCTGGTGGGTATATCAGTGTGGCTCACTGCAGCTGGGGTTAAGTCATTG
>NW_010148728.1:0-217 GCF_000699245.1 Pterocles gutturalis | reverse complement strand
AGGAGCACCGTGGGGCTGAGGAGGAAGGCACGGCTGCAGCAGGTGGGCTCACAGCCGGCCCTGCAGATGGGGGGTCTGGCGCTGCCCATCGCCACCGCAGGAGCTGCCCTCGGTCCCAGGAGAGGGACTTCACCCTGCCGGCAGGCCAGGCGGGCACAGCTCCCGTGCCACCCTCTCTCCTCCCTGCCGGGGTGGGGAGCAGGGCCAGTGCTACACC
>NW_010148727.1:0-217 GCF_000699245.1 Pterocles gutturalis | reverse complement strand
AGGAGAGGCTGTCCAGAGAGTGACTGCTCACAGCTCTGCAGGCTGCAGCTTGAAGCAGGGCTGGGCAACTGCCACATGAAAACAATTCATCTCTGGGAGGATCGGGGCTCAGAGGAGCGGGTACAGCTACGCTCAAGGAGCCCACCCTTGCCTGGCCTTGTTAACCAAACATTTTTGACAGTGTGGTGTATTAGGTTATGATTTGTGTTAAAAGAAA
>NW_010148726.1:0-217 GCF_000699245.1 Pterocles gutturalis | reverse complement strand
GCAGAGAAGGCTGGGAGGATGGCTGTCTTTTTCCATGCTCAGACAGTTCTAATGCTACATGTTTGTATGGAGAGACAGATTTGAGTGACAGATGATTAGCTGAGTGTTGAATGGATGGAAGCACTCTTAAGTAGAGAAACTGATGGATGGGTGGATCGTTGGTGATGGATGGATGGATCGTTGGTGGATGGATGAGTGGATTGTTGAGTGGATCGTT
>NW_010148725.1:0-217 GCF_000699245.1 Pterocles gutturalis | reverse complement strand
AAAAAAAATGGAAAAGTATAAAATTGAGTAAAATTGGGAAAAAATGGAAAAATCATGAAAAATCAGAAAATTTGAGAAAATTTTGAAAAAATCAGGAAAAAATGGGAAAAAATTGGGAAAAAATGGAAAAAATTGGGAAAATCTGAAAAAGTAGAAAAAATATGAAAAAAATCAGAAAAATCAGAAAAAATTGGAAAAGTTTGGAAAAATAAAAAAA
>NW_010148724.1:0-217 GCF_000699245.1 Pterocles gutturalis | reverse complement strand
CTGGATGATGGGGCAAAGTGTACCCTCAGAAAGTTTGCAGGGGAAACAACACTGGGAGGAGTGGCTGGTACATGAGAGGGTCTTGCTGCCATCCAGAGGGACCTCAACAGGCGGAAGAAATTGGCTGATGGGAACGTCATGAAGTTCAACAAGGAAAAGTGAAACCCCATGCACCTGTACATGCTGGGGGCCGCCCAGCTGGAAAGCAGCTTGGCAG
>NW_010148723.1:0-217 GCF_000699245.1 Pterocles gutturalis | reverse complement strand
TGAGCCACCAGCTGATCCACAGCCAGGCTCCCGTGATAGCTCTGGACCAGCAGGCAGCAGCAGAGACCTCTCAGCCCACTCTCATCTTCCTGCTCAGAGACGAGGCTCCTACGTGCCTCTCCACCACCCCCAGCCTCAAGCCAGGCCCAGATCCTGCGCCAGCTCTCCCAATACCCGGTCCTGCTCAGCTGCCCACGACCCTCCTGTCCCAAACAAG
>NW_010148722.1:0-217 GCF_000699245.1 Pterocles gutturalis | reverse complement strand
TGCAATATGTGTGACAAAAACATACCCACCCACCGCCCAAAATATCTTGAAAAACAAAACATCATAGCTAAAGGTGAATGAAATTTCTTGATGACTACAAAATTAATTGAAAAATGGAGTTTGGGACATACTAAAACCGTTTGCAAACTCCAATCAACTTCAGTGAGTAGCTTTGTTCCCAAAACTGCTGTAAGTGAACTACTTTGCTTTGAAGTGG
>NW_010148721.1:0-217 GCF_000699245.1 Pterocles gutturalis | reverse complement strand
TTGAAAAATCTTGCCTTGAAACCCATCAACCAGGAGATATTGGCCATCACATACCATGAGATTAGGGACACTATTACAGTAATCCTACATACAAATACATGAGATAAAAATGTTGGTTCAAAGGTCTAGAAGGAAAATGGTGTTTCCCCAAATCCTAGGCTTGAATCAATCCTGTTTCTGTGTAACTCCATACATCGTAGTCCTGTCAACTTTGCTG
>NW_010148720.1:0-217 GCF_000699245.1 Pterocles gutturalis | reverse complement strand
TTAATATCTCGGAAGTCCAACCAGCCTGTTCCCCTTTCTTGAAAACATCTTTCGAGGGCTGGACAACATGGTTGCAAACGCAAGCACACCTTAGGGGTAGAATGAAAAGAGATGTAACAGGAATATTAGGAACCGGATTGGGAGTCTTAAACAGAATTGATTCAGAGAGATTAATGAATAAGCTGGCTACTGCAACTAGGGACCTAACAAGACTAAA
>NW_010148719.1:0-216 GCF_000699245.1 Pterocles gutturalis | reverse complement strand
CTGAGGACCGCTTTCTTCATTGTTCTGTTCTGGTTTTTTCATTACTACAGCTCATGTGTAAATCAGTGGTATTCAGATGTATGAGAGTTTTACACCCACTCTGTATTAGTTTTGTATTGATGTACCAAGTGCTGGATAAAACGGAATAGATGAGGTTTTTTCACAGAATTGGGATCACTCTTGGAAGGGGACATCACCATGCAGTGCAGATTAAAT
>NW_010148718.1:0-216 GCF_000699245.1 Pterocles gutturalis | reverse complement strand
GGGGGCTCACCCAGGACGTGGGGGTGCTTCATGAGCAGCAGGAGGCCGTAGCGCAGCGTGGAGCTGACGGTCTCGGTGCCGGCGAAGAAGAGGTTGAGGACGGTGAGCTCCAGGTTCTCCTGCGTGAACTCGGTGCAGGGGTTCCCCTTCTCCTGGGGGGGGGACAGGGAGCACCCATGGGTGCAGGGGAGCTGGGTGCAAGGGAGCACCCATGGG
>NW_010148717.1:0-216 GCF_000699245.1 Pterocles gutturalis | reverse complement strand
AACACTTCAGGTATGGGAGCCGTGAGAAGATCAGTTGGGGAGATACTGATAAGGAGAGTAAGGAAATGAGAAGATGGCCATTATTCAGACATTAGTGGCTTGATGAGAGAAACGGGTGACAGTGAAAATGACTTATTTCTGTCAGACACATTCTGATTCACGATCTTGAAGACCACTTGGGCAGTGCCATCACTCCCCAGGGAGGGCTCAGGGCAC
>NW_010148716.1:0-216 GCF_000699245.1 Pterocles gutturalis | reverse complement strand
TGGAGCTGGTCAACTTTCCTAGCTATGAGGTTGCCCCTTGAACTACCCCTATGGCCAGAGGGGAAAAGACATGGCCCGTAGGCAGTGGTGAGCCAAGGCAAGAGGAGCTCTGGACGCCTCTGGCAACAGCAGCTTCCTTGAGAAACAATCAAGAGTTTCATTTCCAAGGCTTTTTGGATGCTTGCGTCTCCGTCCAGGAGATCTCAGTCCTCGGGG
>NW_010148715.1:0-216 GCF_000699245.1 Pterocles gutturalis | reverse complement strand
TAATAATGAACCTTGCAGACATAGTGAAGAGCACAGCCCCATTCTTGGATGTCTCCAACTTCAGCGCAGGAGAGAAATCACATTAAAATTGTTGATCTGGTTGGAGGAGGGCTGAAGAGTGTCTTAAGTGCTCTGTGCCACTTCTAATGGAAATGGCAATGTTGTACGAAGTGGATGCCGGGATTGTGCTTCCCAAGCTCACGGCAGCTGTCTGGT
>NW_010148714.1:0-216 GCF_000699245.1 Pterocles gutturalis | reverse complement strand
GCGGGGGGTTCCTCGGGCTCCGGGGGTCAGGGGGCTCTTCCCCACGGAGCTGCGCCAACGCCCACACCAGGAAACGGGGGGTCTGCCCGGGGTGAGCGGCAGATGAAACCCAACTGCCTGAAGGGTGCCCAAGAGCCTCGGAATGACCAACACCAATGAACCCCGACCCACGGGCAGTGCACCAGCCACCGAAACCTGCTCCCACTCTACTGTGTA
>NW_010148713.1:0-216 GCF_000699245.1 Pterocles gutturalis | reverse complement strand
AAGGGACAAAATAGGACAAAAAGTGTCCAGAAGGGTTAAAAAAGGGTCCAAAAGGGACAAAAATAGTGAAAAAGGGGCAAAAAGGGTCAGAAAGGGTTAAAAAAGGTCCGAAAGGGTCAGAAAAGGCCCAAAAGGGACAGAAATAGAGAAAAGGGGTCAAAAAGGGACAAAAAGGGTCCAGAAGGGACAAAAATAGTGAAAAAGGGGCATAAAAGG
>NW_010148712.1:0-216 GCF_000699245.1 Pterocles gutturalis | reverse complement strand
ATGACCTGCTGACGGTTCTCCTATCCTTCTGCCCATGCTCTTCAATAAATGTCTAGAAGTTAGCTATCATTAGTGTCTCAACAAATTAAGATAAGGTTTGGGGACCAGCTCCTCTGGGCACTTTAGTAAACCTGCACCTTATTAGACATCTTCCAGAAAGTCAGCAGAGTCTTTGCACATTTGCTTCAATGTTATTAATTTACAAGGGTTACTCAA
>NW_010148711.1:0-216 GCF_000699245.1 Pterocles gutturalis | reverse complement strand
TGTTTATATCCCACCTGGGAAGGGCAGTTGCATCAGCACATTCTGTAAGACGTTGAGCAAAACAGCCCTTGCTGCAGGAAATGGGTTTTTCTTCACACAGATTGCTTCACCGCTCAGCTCCTTCCCAGCAACAGCGGGTCCTGGACAGGCGCCGGAGGCTCTCCCGGGGGATTGCTCTGTGCTGGGGTGGCAGTGAGCTGGGACAGCATCCCGTGG
>NW_010148710.1:0-216 GCF_000699245.1 Pterocles gutturalis | reverse complement strand
CATTTTTTCCCCCACAATTTTCACATTTTCGGTTTTTCCCCCCCATTTTCCTCCAAATTATTAATCAATTAATCATTAATTAATTAAAAAGAATAAAAACTAACTAATTAATTTTAAGGAATATTGCAGAATTTTAAGGAATTTGGAAAAGCTTTTAAGGAATTTCAAAAAATTTTTCAGAATTTTGAGCAAATTTGAGGAATTTTGAGAATTTTA
>NW_010148709.1:0-216 GCF_000699245.1 Pterocles gutturalis | reverse complement strand
TCCCAGAAGCAATGCGTGTAGTTCTTGGTGTTTGATGATGACCATGTAACTCAGGGTAAAAGGAAATACGCGGTCTTCTTCACAATGCTGGCTGTCATGACTTTGAATAGTTTAGTATCTCCTGAAGGAAAGAGAGCACCAGCTTCCCCCGATCAGAAAGCAGCATTTTTGTAGACAAGCACTAGGAACTCAGCATGCATAGCTGTTTGGACCATC
>NW_010148708.1:0-216 GCF_000699245.1 Pterocles gutturalis | reverse complement strand
ATGTTGATTCTTTGACGGTCACTGGCA
Source organism: Pterocles gutturalis (assembly GCF_000699245.1). Classification (NCBI taxonomy): domain Eukaryota; kingdom Metazoa; phylum Chordata; class Aves; order Pterocliformes; family Pteroclidae; genus Pterocles; species Pterocles gutturalis. The sequence continues at coordinate 189 of NW_010148708.1, read as the reverse complement.
TGGACCTTGATCAATGTGGAGTGAAAAAATGTGTGGCTCCTGTGGTCTGTAGTTCCCTCCCATGAATTGCCATGAAGTAACTTAGGAACAAGAAAACCAGTTTCCAGTCCTTGTTTGCTTAATCTGATCTGTTCTTTTGTTTGTTTGCTTGTTTGCCCGTAAAACTCTCTCAGTTATTATGAGCTTTAC
>NW_010148707.1:0-216 GCF_000699245.1 Pterocles gutturalis | reverse complement strand
GAGCTGCACCTGGAGTACGCCAAGCGGGCGGCGCCGTTCAACAACTGGATGGAGAGCGCGATGGAGGACCTGCAGGACATGTTCATCGTCCACACCACCGAGGAGATCGAGGTGAGCGCCCAGGAGGAGGAGGAGGAGGAGGGGGATGAAGGCTCCGGCGCCTTCGCCTTCCCCCCAGGGGTGCTCGTCTCCCTTTCCCGGCGGGGTTTTGCGCGG
>NW_010148706.1:0-216 GCF_000699245.1 Pterocles gutturalis | reverse complement strand
AATATTTTACATCAGAGTTCCTACTCAGAGCAAAACACAAAACTGTGTTAAGAAGATATAGTCTTTCATATTCATAAAAGTTCCATCTATAGTTTCCATTAATTTCAACTAGAAAAAAAAAAAAGAGTGCATCAAAAAAGCAAATGCATCCTTTCCAAAATATTTCAGCATGGTTTGATTGGTGGTCTTCAGCTGGTATGACATGGTGCAATGCAG
>NW_010148705.1:0-216 GCF_000699245.1 Pterocles gutturalis | reverse complement strand
CTGTCTCCAAAGCCAAGGTACACAAATACCTGATAGGTATTTCTGACTCAGTTGAATTCTGTACAATTCCACTTTTTGTACCTGCTACTATTGAGGGTGTGGGTGGTTAATCCCTTCCCTTCTGTATGTTGACGCACAGTCAAGTCTGGAGAAGATGTGTCGCACACTGGAAGATCAGCTAAGTGAGATTAAGACAAAAGAAGAGGAGCATCAGCG
>NW_010148704.1:0-216 GCF_000699245.1 Pterocles gutturalis | reverse complement strand
AAAAAAAAAAAGCCCAATTTCACTCAACTCCTAAATGAGCACATCATGCCATAACGCCTCCATTAGCCACCTTACAAATCCCTCCAAACCACCCCATTAATTACTCTTTCCTCCCCATTTACAGAAGCCTCATGACTCTTTCACAGCAAACCCGCGCCATCACGTTGTTTCCCATTTCCCTTCGCGCCCATCAGCAAAACAAATTAAGCTCTTAGC
>NW_010148703.1:0-216 GCF_000699245.1 Pterocles gutturalis | reverse complement strand
GAGGAAACAGAGGATCGCAGCCCAGCCTGGTGTCTGCTGATGTCTCCCAAAAGATTAATACTGTTGAGGAAAGAGCACAGATCTTCAACAAATTTATTACTCACTTCATCAGCTTCTACTGTTCATCTGGATATTGTAATAATGTTACTTATGTGCTACCTTGTTCTTAGAGATAGTTCTTTCTTCACCCCAGCTGCAACGCTATTTCCATAGTAT
>NW_010148702.1:0-216 GCF_000699245.1 Pterocles gutturalis | reverse complement strand
ACATGTGGATGTTCTGGGGACAGGGACATTTGGCCGCAGCAGTGCTGGGGACGTGTGGCTGCACCGGGGACGGTGACATGTGGATGCATCAGGGATGGGGACGTATCTGTGTTGGGGATGGGGACATGGGGCTGCACTGGGGATGGGGACAGGTGGCTGTACCAGGGACAGGGACATGTGGCTGCAGCAGGGATGGGGACACATGGCTGCACTGGG
>NW_010148701.1:0-216 GCF_000699245.1 Pterocles gutturalis | reverse complement strand
AAATACGGATCTCTGTTGAATATCTGGTCTTACAAACTCCTGTGAGCTTGATCTAACAGATACTGAAGTCACATTAAGTGGATATCCAATACAGACAGTTATGTGGATGTAAGAGGCCAGCCAAAAAATAGGTGCATGAAGACAAAGTCTCTTAATATACATTAACTTGTACCTTTTTTAAAGGTAGTATAAACTATATAGGTGCCTAAATATAAA
>NW_010148700.1:0-216 GCF_000699245.1 Pterocles gutturalis | reverse complement strand
TTTTTTCTTCATTTTGTTTCTAAAGCAAATTATAGATTTTTTTCAGTTCATAAATCTTTGATATTTAAAAGACTGATAAACAGCTTCAATACATAATTAATAATTCACTCAGCTTCAAAGGATTTTAACGCCTATCAGCAAAAATGCAGTAACATTGTACCCATTTACACTTAATGTAAAAGAAACCAAAAAACTAAACAAATGTAATCACTTAAA
>NW_010148699.1:0-216 GCF_000699245.1 Pterocles gutturalis | reverse complement strand
AAGAAAATCTTTGTGCAAGTTACAAAACCATCCAAACCTCTCCCCTGACTTCTAGAGTGTATCTCTCCTGCAGTTCACCCCTCCCAAAGTGCAAACCACCCTCTTCAGATTTCCTCATTTTTACAACTCTGGCTACCTGGGAGGGCCAAGCTCTCTTAAGACTGTGTTAGTGACAGAAAGCAAGGAATGTGACAGAAGCACGAAGGAGTGACAAGA
>NW_010148698.1:0-216 GCF_000699245.1 Pterocles gutturalis | reverse complement strand
TTGTCCGCCTGCAGGTAGAAGGTCCAGGTGGAGGAGATGAAGCTCTGGGCAGAGCTGACGATGTCATTGCAGAAGGTGGAAACCAAATCGAACATGGAGAACGCCGGCGCCGTTACCTCCAGGCTCTGCAAAGGAGCAGGGACAGCGTGTCACCACTGTCCCCTCATCACCCACCCCGCCAGACAACATCCCACCCCGAGGACCTGGCTGGGTTGA
>NW_010148697.1:0-216 GCF_000699245.1 Pterocles gutturalis | reverse complement strand
GGAGTTTTTTGGGAGGATTTTGAGGGGTTCTGGAGGTTTTTGGGGTGCTCCTGGAGGATTTAGGGGGGCTGACGGGGTGTGGTACCGCAGATCCAGTGGTTCTGGCGCGCGCTGCGCTCCTTCGACCAAGCGGACCGGGCCAAGTTCCTGCAGTTCGTGACGGGGACGTCGAAGGTGCCGCTGCAGGGCTTCGCCGCCCTGGAGGGGATGAACGGG
>NW_010148696.1:0-216 GCF_000699245.1 Pterocles gutturalis | reverse complement strand
AGCAGCTACTAAATCCGTGGTCCTTGGACGGTTGGAGTTGTGACAGGAGAGAAGAAAGGGTGTCGTGGTTACTTACAGTTTATGTGGCACCCACTCAGTGCTCGGTGTTGGTAGATCAAATGAGCCTCGGAGGGCTTTCCAACCTGCAGAGCATGAGGTGTCCATCAGAAAAATACTAATAGACACGTAGCCTGAGGACTTGCTTCAAGGCACTGT
>NW_010148695.1:0-216 GCF_000699245.1 Pterocles gutturalis | reverse complement strand
AAGGGGTGAAGAGCAGGGGACATGGGACAGGGATAAGGGACAAGGGACATGGGATGAAGGACGGGGCCAAGGGACAGGCAGGGGATGAGGGATAAGGAGGGGGACACGGGGACAAGGGGGGGGACAGGGGGACAAGGGTGGGAGGAAGGGGAGGGGAGAAGGGATGAGGGACAAGGGACAGGGGACATAGGCAGGGGACAAAGGATGAAGAACAGG
>NW_010148694.1:0-216 GCF_000699245.1 Pterocles gutturalis | reverse complement strand
GTACTGGTGGCACTGGGGGGGCTGAACCACCGCTACCGCGTCCTGGGGGGGGTCCTGGCCCACGCCTGCGCACAGCTGGGGCAGCTGGGGCACCAGTAAAGCGGCAAACTGGGCAGACTGGGTATACTGGGAGGACTGGGGGGGGACTGCGGGTCCCAGTGGGGGCACTGGGGGGGCTCAAGCATTGCTGGGGGGTCACAGGGGGGTCAGACCCCC
>NW_010148693.1:0-216 GCF_000699245.1 Pterocles gutturalis | reverse complement strand
GGAAGAGGAGGGGGGGGCGGGAGGAAGGGCGGCCGTGCTAACCGTGTCTGCCTGCTGCCGCCTCCGGGCCCTCTGCCCCTCACGTACCATTTGTATGATGGCGTCGGCCTCGGCCTCCAGCTGCCGGACGGCTGCTTGGATGCTGCCGGCCGCCCCCAGGCCCCCGGCACCTGGGGTTTGGGGGGGAACTGTTAGCAGGGGGGACACACGTTCCCG
>NW_010148692.1:0-216 GCF_000699245.1 Pterocles gutturalis | reverse complement strand
CGTACTGAATGTCATGTTCGCTGCTTGTTGCAGGGGAAGTCGAGGAGGTATTAATTACGTAAGTAATTTATAATCTTATTCTTTAACATAATGTTCACCCAGTCTCTAAAACAAAACTCGAGTTTTAGAAGAGGAAAGGACAACTGCAAAAGAACTATTTTTAAAGTAATTAATTTATTTTTTAAAGTTTGTTTATAATATATCATTACTATATTA
>NW_010148691.1:0-216 GCF_000699245.1 Pterocles gutturalis | reverse complement strand
TGGCAAGACCATGGGCTGACAGAGCTAAAGCTTCCCAGTGGAGGAGTTTCTGAGGCCAGTCCTTGTACATCTCACAGAGCTTGATGGTGGAGGGATGGCTGATTCTCTCTTCCCAAGTCTCTCCTGCCTGGGAGGAGCTGTTGAAAGACACTCCATCTGCCCTAGTAACATCAAGTCCCCTGTTGCTGGAGTCAGGGAGAGTGTGTGGGGAAGGGT
>NW_010148690.1:0-216 GCF_000699245.1 Pterocles gutturalis | reverse complement strand
TGCTGCTCCGAGCAGGAGCGTCTCCCTGGGGGTCCTGGGTCCCATCTGCCAGCCCTGCGCTGATGCCCCGCGTGCTTGAGGACCTCTGACAGCACCGCGTGCCCAGACGTGATCCCGACCCACTGATCCTTGTCGCTGGGCGGGACGGCTGATGGCTCCACCTTGTTTTCCTCGGCTGTAAAGTGAGGACAGCCACCTGTGTCCTGGGCTGTGACA
>NW_010148689.1:0-216 GCF_000699245.1 Pterocles gutturalis | reverse complement strand
GTGAGTACAACATACATTAATATCAGCTTCTAACTAGGTAATGACCACGGTCAGTTGGGGTTTTCTTGGGGAAGTGGGATGGATTGACTCAAAATATAACACACACACTCCCAGCTTAAGACGACAAATAGTCTAAATGTCTGTGGCCAGTTCTCCATGGATTCCTGTTATCCGAGTGGTAACAATCAGTTCAGAGGAGGCCACAAAGATGGTCAG
>NW_010148688.1:0-216 GCF_000699245.1 Pterocles gutturalis | reverse complement strand
TTTACACATAACAGTTTTCACATTCTTAGTGGGCTTGTGGCAAAACTTAGTTTTCTTTTCAGTATTTTAATTTTCTCTGTAGATTAATATCTAAAGGGAGTTTTTCATGTGTGGATCTTCCCAGAGCGGGGAGTTACCTTTTTTATGCAGTTGCTGTGCATGCCAGATCTTTTTGGCACTCTTCTTTTTCTTTGAGTTTTCAGTGTGAAGAATGAA
>NW_010148687.1:0-216 GCF_000699245.1 Pterocles gutturalis | reverse complement strand
TGTCCCTTAAACACCTGTGAAAGTTTGCAATCTGAAGTCTCTCCTTTTCCAGAAAGTGTTTTAGAGAATTTTATATGGAGGTGGGGAAAAAAAAAAACCAAGATGAATCCTATTACTGGAAGTTACCAGTTTGCTAATAGATTGATAGTTCAGATTAAACGCATTCCATGGCACACCAGACTGACCATTTTATTAATAGGAATAACTGTTAAGGAA
>NW_010148686.1:0-216 GCF_000699245.1 Pterocles gutturalis | reverse complement strand
CTGAAAACTGTCAACACCATAAAATACTGCTAGGCATATTTCTGAAACAAACTGTTTTCTTTCAGAGGTGACAGAGTGGTAATGTTTTGATGCTTTTGATCTCTCTTCCACTTTTTAAATTCACAAACTTTGTCTGTACTTGTTTTACAGTAAAAATATTTTTAGTCCTTGTGAAACTATATTTTGTGGAGAATAGACTGTGAATTGAAAAAAAAA
>NW_010148685.1:0-216 GCF_000699245.1 Pterocles gutturalis | reverse complement strand
ATTTTAAGTAGAACTCTGATTGTAAAATAAGCCAATATTGGGCTACACACAGATTTTTCTAATTTTATTCACGTGTTTCACGCAAGTTGTTGCAAACCTCTTACATGCAAAAAGTAAGTAACCGTGGACCAACATTTTTTTCTAAAATGAGTGAAAACTCAAAATTTCATGAAAACCTGCTGACAACCACCCTTCTGTGCCTGGGGTTCTGGGTCA
>NW_010148684.1:0-216 GCF_000699245.1 Pterocles gutturalis | reverse complement strand
GTAACTAACACCGTTTTGCATCCTCTTAAAACCTGGGTCCAATATAATTGTTAGATACCTCCCTGCCCACCCACTCCCCACCAGCATAAAGGAGAGGAAAAACTTGTCTATACCCAAAAACTTGTCTCCCTGATAGGTATCACTGGAAGTAAGAAATGTGAGTAAGGAAATGTATGCAAAGTTTTATTTCATGAAATGCTGTTTTGTGAGGGAAGG
>NW_010148683.1:0-216 GCF_000699245.1 Pterocles gutturalis | reverse complement strand
GTACTGATGAGGCTGACTCAGTACTTCCCAAGCACCATTTTCTTCTAACCTATTACAGCATATCTGTACTTTGAATTACAAACTCAGCTGATGCCAAGGTTGATGATAGGCTCCTTTAATTGGTCATTAAAAGCCCGTATTATTTACTGCCTTGTTACTTGGATTCAGCATTTCTACACATGGGAATAAAAGTAATGAGCTAGAATAAAGAATATA
>NW_010148682.1:0-216 GCF_000699245.1 Pterocles gutturalis | reverse complement strand
GAGCCCATCCCCGTGGCCTCTGGCCTGAACACAACTGGAATCCCTGAGCCCATCGCTGTGGCCTCTGGACTTGATTCCAGATTGAATCCTCCGGAGAGCCTGAGCCCATCACCATGGCGTTGGCCTCCACAATAACTTGAATCCCAGCACCCATCCCTGTGGCCTCCATCCCCACCACTCGAATCCTTGAGCCCATCCCCGTGGCCTCTGGTCTGG
>NW_010148681.1:0-216 GCF_000699245.1 Pterocles gutturalis | reverse complement strand
AGAATGTCTACAACTAATGTTGCCCAGCACTTTCCAACAATGAAAACAGCCAGGTGTCTGTAATGTTGTCAACCATTAAGTATTCTGAAATAATCCCTGACTGGTGCCTCAGAAAAACATTTCTGACAAAGGCTCAGAAAAAATGTCCATTGGTTTCTGAAACATGCAGCAGCATGAATTATCAAATACAAGTTTTTAACTTAAGTCATGAATTTG
>NW_010148680.1:0-216 GCF_000699245.1 Pterocles gutturalis | reverse complement strand
TATTAATACCAAACTGACAATGTGCAGATATTTCTCTGCCCTTTCCTTAATCCAACAAACAATTAGCATCTGAGTGCCACGAACAGCCACATGGAAACTAGCTAAGTCAGCACTTCTTAAAGGTCAAAATATTCCAATAGCTCAAATAAAAGCTGAGGCTTTCAGTACTATATGCAGGGGTTTTGTTTTCAAACAGGCATTCAGAGAGACAATTAT
>NW_010148679.1:0-216 GCF_000699245.1 Pterocles gutturalis | reverse complement strand
GTCCACCCAGAAGGGCTGCCCAGATCAGATCTCCTCCAAGCCCACCGTACCTGGATCTTCTCTGGGTTTGCAGGAATCCAAAGCTCCAGCTTTCTCCTGAAACGGCTGCATCGACACAACAGAATAAAGCAAATACTGTTCAACTGTTGGGAACAAGGCAAACCAAGCTAGCTTGCAACCTTGCTGCTCTGGTCACTGTCCTGCTTAATCCCAGCT
>NW_010148678.1:0-216 GCF_000699245.1 Pterocles gutturalis | reverse complement strand
GCAATGGGCAGCAGCTGAAACACAGGAGGATCCGCCTCAACATCTCAGACCAGTTTTTCAGGGTGAGAGTGACTGAGCAGTGGCACAGATTGCCCCAGGATGTTGTGGTGTCCCCCTTCTTGGGGACATCCAAAAGCCATCTGGATATGGTGCTGGGAAGCCAGGTGTGGGTGACCCTGCTTGAGGCAGTAGCTTGACCAGATGCCCTGCAAAGGC
>NW_010148677.1:0-216 GCF_000699245.1 Pterocles gutturalis | reverse complement strand
CCAGGAGATGAACGCCCTGCGCGGGCAGGTGGGAGGAGAGATCAGCGTGGAGATGGACGCAGCTCCTGGCGTCGACCTCACCAAGATCCTGGCGGAGATGCGGGAGCAGTACGAGAGCCTGGCGGAGAAGAACCGCAGGGACGCCGAGCAGTGGTTCTTCAGCAAGGTGAGCGGGCTCAGGGCAGCAGCGGCACGCGCGGGACCCGGGGCCGTGCC
>NW_010148676.1:0-215 GCF_000699245.1 Pterocles gutturalis | reverse complement strand
ATCTCATCTCATCCAAAGACTGTGGTGGGGCAAACCAGTATCTTCAGCCCTGGAAAAAACAGCTCTTTGCAGAGAAGGGCTAGCCAACTAGCTTAGAGTAGCTAACTTTCAGACACCTAAACTTCGGTGAAATTTGTAGCATCTTTGCTGGGTATCTTTCAGTTTTTGCCTGATTCAAAACAGAAGGACATCCTACTTTTATTCTCTCTGATGTT
>NW_010148675.1:0-215 GCF_000699245.1 Pterocles gutturalis | reverse complement strand
GCCTCCCTCCCAATTGGAGCGAGACACTTAGTGACAATCCTATTTATTCTAGGAATTTTATGCATCACCCAGTAACATATTCAAAAGCTTTTAACTATTAAATAATATTTATGTATATGCAGCATGCAATGCACATCATACTGTGCACTAAGCAAATTAACTATTTTTATTACTAGGAATCTAAACTAAATAGAATCATAGAATCATAGAATGGT
>NW_010148674.1:0-216 GCF_000699245.1 Pterocles gutturalis | reverse complement strand
GCCCACGGTTCAACCCAACGCTAATTAATATCTGCTGAGCAGAGGGTAACAGCACAGCTCGGGTTCAACCCCACACTGCTCCACAGGCTCTGCTCTCGCAGACATGAAGACAACCCCCCTCCAGGTCAAACCGTTCCCCTTTTCCAGCCTGCACCACCATTTCTCTAAAATATGGATTTTAGAGGAGCTCAGCAGATCCCAACAGCTCCCTGTCGC
>NW_010148673.1:0-215 GCF_000699245.1 Pterocles gutturalis | reverse complement strand
AGAGGGAGATTTTCAAATGATGAATAGGGAGTGGAGCTTTAGTGCCTAATTGATGTTTATACCTTCTGGGAAAAAAATCCCCTGCTGTCATATTGTCGACAACCAGGCTCAAATTTCTCTTCTCACAATAGCAAAAATGCTGCTAGGTCCACCTGAAGGAATCCTGTCTGGCAGAAATGATGCACAGAAAACTCAGGCAGCCCCTCAGTGTGCCA
>NW_010148672.1:0-215 GCF_000699245.1 Pterocles gutturalis | reverse complement strand
TAGCTCTTCTAGGAGAATGCTGTGGGACATTGAATGTTTGTTTTCAAAACATAGTGTTAAAGACAAGCACATTGACCAGTTCATGCTTTTGTACACTTGAAATACTGCTATTTCAATAGCTAAAGCTATTGCCAAAGCCTGTTCCAAAATGAAGGCATAAAACAAACTTTCTGAATCCTTATATTATAGCCTGGAGGAAATCTGTTTAGCACCCA
>NW_010148671.1:0-215 GCF_000699245.1 Pterocles gutturalis | reverse complement strand
GGAAAGCCCTTCGCCCTTTGGTTCTGCTGAAGCCTGAACACTTCCGAGAAAGCTCCCGGGCAGACCCAGAGGTGTGGGGATCCCTGAAAGACTTGTCCTCAACGATGCCCACCAACACTCTCCCAGCCGGGAACCGCCATTTGTTTCGTGCCGGTGTGTTGCTGGCTGGGCTGTTGAGGGGTCCAAGGTGCCTTTTCCGCCGGCTCCCATGGAGC
>NW_010148670.1:0-215 GCF_000699245.1 Pterocles gutturalis | reverse complement strand
AGTTATGGGCATAATATTGAAAACACCTCCATTTGGTATCCACCTTTATCTGTTTGAAATAGAGAGACTAATTATTATAAATTTACAATAAAACGACTTGCTGCATTTGTCTCTCTGGAATCTCAAATTCCTGTTGGAAAGATTATGTAAATTGTCTTTTTATATTTTCAAAGGGTCTGTTAATAAAGACAAACTCCTCTCAGCTACTGGGGATC
>NW_010148669.1:0-215 GCF_000699245.1 Pterocles gutturalis | reverse complement strand
GGGGGGGTCACCATCCCTGAGGGTCCTGCTGAGCCCCGCTGACCCTCTCGCCTTTCTCGCAGTCCAACCCCGTCATGATCGATGCCAAAGAAGTGTCTGCGGCGCACCGGGCACGGTACTTCTGGGGGAACCTTCCCGGGATGAACAGGTTGGTGACAGCAACCTCGGAGCCCATGCTGCCTGTCCCCTGCCTGTTGCGGGGCTGTGGTGGCTGG
>NW_010148668.1:0-215 GCF_000699245.1 Pterocles gutturalis | reverse complement strand
GGCCACCACACGGGGGGGACACTGCCATCACCAGAGGGGTCTCCAGGCCCAATCTGCTCATTTTCTAACACCTTTTTACCTTTTTTTAAAAATTTTTCTTTTTTTTCCTACCAACCCACAGGGTCCCCAAGGTTTCCAAGGTCCCCCTGGTGAACCCGGAGAGCCCGGTGCTCATGTGAGTCCTGTCACCCCCTCCTGCAGCGTGATGTCCCCCG
>NW_010148667.1:0-215 GCF_000699245.1 Pterocles gutturalis | reverse complement strand
GGGGACAAAGGGTCCCTGGTGTCACCCCGGGTCCCCAAGCTGAGGGGACACCCCCCAGTTGTCACCTCAGGGGTGACAGCTCAAAGCCTGTCCCCAAATTAGGGGACACACAGGGTTGGGGACAGGGTCACCGGCATGTCCCCAAGCTGAGGGGACCCTGATGTCACACTGGGGCAGGTGACAGTGTCCCCAAGTGTGTCCCCAACCCCAGGACA
>NW_010148666.1:0-215 GCF_000699245.1 Pterocles gutturalis | reverse complement strand
CCCAAAATCAGGGGTATGGCCCCCCCAAATCAGGGGTACGGCTCCCCCAAAACTAGGGGTTCAGCCCCTGCCAAAATGAGGGGTACAGCTCCCCCAAAATGAGGGGTACAGCCCCGCTATGGTGACCCTCCTGCTCTTTCGGGGGGACCGCAGGCGGTAGAGATGGGGGACAGCGCGGGGGGGCCACTCACCTGCGGCCCATCTTGGGTGTGTAC
>NW_010148665.1:0-215 GCF_000699245.1 Pterocles gutturalis | reverse complement strand
TGTCCCCGTGGGTGTCCCCATGGTCACCTGTGTGCATCTCCCCCAATGTGTGTCTCCCCCATGGGTCTCCCTGGGGGGTGTCCCCGTGGGTCACCCCGTGGGTGTCTCCCCCATGGCTGTCTCCTGTGTGGCTCTCCCCCCGTGGATCTCTCCCCCGTGGCTCTGTCCCGTGTCCCCCGTGGATTTCCCCCTGTGGATCTCTCCTGTTGATCTCC
>NW_010148664.1:0-215 GCF_000699245.1 Pterocles gutturalis | reverse complement strand
GCACTTAAGTCAGTGGATAGGGAGCTTGGAGTCCTAGGCGATTTAATGTTTGTAAGGGTGGGTTCTGATATCAGTGCCCTAGCGAAAGCCAATGAAAAACATCATTGTTGTAAGTTCCTTAATATTGTTTTCCAATTTGTTTTCCTTGTTGTTTTTTTTTATATAACCCTGTACTGTTAATTAAAGTAATGAAGGCTACTTGAGGGAAACTTGAT
>NW_010148663.1:0-215 GCF_000699245.1 Pterocles gutturalis | reverse complement strand
AGTCACAGAAGCAGCTCCTCAAGCCTGTCTTGCGTGTGGAAGGGAGGGAAACACCTTTATTATCATGTCCTCACTCATGCACCCTCCCTTTCCCAGTAACCTCACTGTCCTGGTGCTCATCTTCATATTTGAAGGAATAAGCACGTTCAGACAGTTGCCTTTAACAAATAAACAAGACTGGCCACAACTTTTTACCCTGCTTTGCCTTTCCCCTT
>NW_010148662.1:0-215 GCF_000699245.1 Pterocles gutturalis | reverse complement strand
TTTTTTTTTTTTTTTGCGAAAGGTTGCCCAACCTGTTCTTTTCTCTTCCCATGGATATAGGTCCAAATTAGAAATGATGAGAAAATTTTTCAATTCACGATGATTTTTTAGATTTGAAAATATGTATATACACATATCCTACTCTACAGAAGGGCAACTGCAAACTAGTTCAAAGTTTGTTTTTTGGTTTGCTTCTTCGGTGTTGTTTTTTTTTT
>NW_010148661.1:0-215 GCF_000699245.1 Pterocles gutturalis | reverse complement strand
ATTATTCCCACAGCTAATGGGTATTAAAAGATTTCACAATATTGTGGCCCTTGACTGTCAAATTAGTTTCATTTTCTTACCAGTAATTGGTGAAAGATATTTATTTTAATTTCTCTTCACTATTTCTCCTTAAACATGTGAATGAATACTTCATCTCCTATGAGAAGGATTTGTGGCACTAATGACACATCTACAGTCTACAGTACATTTTTGTA
>NW_010148660.1:0-215 GCF_000699245.1 Pterocles gutturalis | reverse complement strand
TTGTCTGGGGATTACCAGCCTGACAGAAAGAGGAAAAATATATATACACATACTTCTGGGTACATAAATAATTTTCTTTTTATCATGTATAAACAAAAACCAGCAATATTTTTTACTCCAGTAATTTATGAGCAAATATCTCCACTGACACAATCATTTTGCAGCTACCCAAACCAGGAATGATTGCATGATGGGTTTTTATTTGTGAAGTGTAA
>NW_010148659.1:0-215 GCF_000699245.1 Pterocles gutturalis | reverse complement strand
GGCTGGGCGAAGCGGCTGCCGCCGGGCCGGGGCCGGTTCCCACCCCCGCCCGGCCCCTCACGGCTCCCGGCTGAGGGAACAGCGGGAAGGGGGGAGGCCACGAGCGGCCGCTCCCTCACCTCACCGGCCGCAGGAGGGAGGCGGGAAACGGCGGGAAAGGGGGGGAACGACACCGGGAGCAGGAGCCCGCCGGGCTCCCTTCACCACACACACCC
>NW_010148658.1:0-215 GCF_000699245.1 Pterocles gutturalis | reverse complement strand
TGTGGCTGGTGATACCTTCCTTCTCTCTAGCTGAATGCTCAGCTACTTTGCTGACCCATTTCAGTTCTGACTGTGCAACGGAAAAATTGTCAATGAAGTAAAATCAGCATTGCTGAGAACTGGGGAAGGCAATAAAGGGAATGCACGGAAGGTAATCTACAGCTCTGCTGTTGCCTGTGTTCTGTGCTGGAGATCTTATCTGTGTAATGCAAGTA
>NW_010148657.1:0-215 GCF_000699245.1 Pterocles gutturalis | reverse complement strand
ACGTGGACACCAGACTGGGAGGGGACGTCTTCTACCGCCAGAGCCGGGACCCCCAGCTGCTGGCCCGCCTGGCCCGTGACCTTGTCCCCGCGGTGTCACCTCCCGACACCGTCCCTCAACCCACCTGGGCTTTCGTGGCCACCTGGGATCGAGTGGCCTACTTCGGGGCCGCCAGCAAGAAGGTGGGACCTTGGGGACAAGAGGGGACATGGGGG
>NW_010148656.1:0-215 GCF_000699245.1 Pterocles gutturalis | reverse complement strand
GTTTTCTCAAGAGATCCCTGACTCAATCCTTTTTGACTATTGGTATTTTCTCTCCTGCTTCTACCTGTGCACAGGCTTGAGAGATCTTAGTTCATGCACAGTATAATTTATTCATTCCTAAATAAATGTTTTGGGGTTGAGGGTTTTTTTCATTAAGTACAATATTATCAAGGATTTTTTATTTTGTTTTACTTTGTTCATTTGAGTTATTTTTA
>NW_010148655.1:0-215 GCF_000699245.1 Pterocles gutturalis | reverse complement strand
CCCTTAATCTTGCCCTAAATCCTCTTAATCCTGCCCCAGGTTCCTTAATTTTCCCCTAAATCCCCTTAATATGCCCCCAAACTTTAATTCCACCTCAAATCATCTTAATCCCGCCCTAATCCCCTTAATCCTGCCCCAAACTCCCTTAATCCCTCCCCAATCCCCCTAATCCCTCCACAAACCCCCTTAAACCTGCCCCAACCCCCCTTAATCCC
>NW_010148654.1:0-215 GCF_000699245.1 Pterocles gutturalis | reverse complement strand
GTTGTACAAATGGGAAGTTCTGCTCTGCTCCATCCTCCTTTCTTCAGCACTTGTCTGACTGAGAAGAGCAGCTAAGGGAGGGTACCAAACAAGAAGCCCATAGAAAATGAAGTTTTCTACTTGTTAGGTTCCCAAAATGAGCTCATTGTGGGGTCAGACAAGCCCTAGAGCCAGCCCAGAGGAGGAGATGGGACCACATTTGTGAGAGAAGCAGG
>NW_010148653.1:0-215 GCF_000699245.1 Pterocles gutturalis | reverse complement strand
CTGAAAACATATAGGAAGACTGGGAAAGAGATGTTATACTTTGATTCTTTAATATATTAGCTTTCTTTTTGTTCTCATTTCTATTCATATTTTAGCTTGTTGCATTATTTATCACAGTATGCAAATAGCATGAATATTCTTGTTCAGATTTGTATGGTTTTCTAGTAGGCACTGAAAAACTTGATTAGTTTATTCAGAATTGAACAATTTTTTTT
>NW_010148652.1:0-215 GCF_000699245.1 Pterocles gutturalis | reverse complement strand
ACGGCAGGAATGTCAAGTCTCATGTGGGGCTGCCATGAGACTCACCATGCCCCTGCCAGTGTCTGTTCACTCAATGTCAGAGTGCCTTAGAGTGTGTGATTGAGACTCCTTGCTATCTACTGCACATCAGTCAGCTTCCTGCAAGTCTCCGATTAGAGTAAGACACATTCTGACTGTATATCGTTCTTTTCCCAGGGACAGATGAACAGTGATAC
>NW_010148651.1:0-215 GCF_000699245.1 Pterocles gutturalis | reverse complement strand
GCTGAGCCCCTCGGCCAGGCTGGTGGCACTTCTTTTTAAAAAGGGGAAAATGCACAGCGTGAAGAAAAAAATGTGTGAGAAACAGCCCAGTGAGCACCCAGTCTGAGCAGGGGGAGAAGGAGGAGGAGGTGCTGCAGGGAGAGTCCCTGCTGCCATGATGGAGGGACCATGATGGAACTGGGGAGCGTGAGGAGGAAGGAGCGGTGGAGAGGAGT
>NW_010148650.1:0-215 GCF_000699245.1 Pterocles gutturalis | reverse complement strand
GCTTTGCCCTTAGAGTGACATTGCAGAATGACAGTCTTTAACCTGTTGTTGATTCTGAAAACAAACTAGGTTAATAATAGCAAATCCCTGCAAACTATGAGTAAATCAAATTCCTGAAGATCATGAGAAATTCTATGGAAAATAAAGATTCTGCTGAAATTCCACCTGCAGACTGCTTTTACCAGGCCTTGGCTACTCATGCTAGTGACCAACTC
>NW_010148649.1:0-215 GCF_000699245.1 Pterocles gutturalis | reverse complement strand
TTCAGCACAGCTCACGGTAAATTTAATAACAGCATTAGTAGAAGTTTTTCTTTTAAAAAAAGGTCCTCTAAGAATTACGTTAATACTTTAAAAGCCTCTCCAAGATGTACGCTGTACTACAAAAAGCTTTTCTATGATTTTTTAAAAATAGCAACCTCCAGAAAGACGTTAAAATGAAAAGAAAGGCTCACACTTAAGATTTCAAAAGGTAGATA
>NW_010148648.1:0-215 GCF_000699245.1 Pterocles gutturalis | reverse complement strand
AAGCCGTGGCTGCCAATGGAACGTTGACGCTGCTGCCGGAGACACCGCTGCAGGGGTGGACAAAGGTTCATTGGAGAGTGAAACTGGATGCAGGACCCTCCATCCGAATCCTGACGGCAGAGGAGAATAAAACGGTCCAACCCTCGAAAAGTCCTTTTTATGGAAGAGCCAGTTTCCATCTGGAGACCCTTTCCCTGCAGATCAGCCCGGTCAGC
>NW_010148647.1:0-214 GCF_000699245.1 Pterocles gutturalis | reverse complement strand
AATCTTATTGTACTTGAATGTGTCCTGTTTTGTTAGCACACCTAGACTTGCTGTAACTGTACTCATGTCCCAGTATGTACGTTCTTTCTATGAAAGAGAAAACACTAATCTTAAATTATATCCAGCAATTTTTCTGGTGTCCTCTGAAGTTAGAATAATCTCCTTCCCTGCCCCAGCAATAGTCTGTACTCAAACCACCCTAACAAAAAAAAAA
>NW_010148646.1:0-215 GCF_000699245.1 Pterocles gutturalis | reverse complement strand
GGGGGGGCAGCTTTGTGGGGTCACCGCCCAGCGCCCATCCCTGCGCAGACGTGCAGTGAAGGATAGCTCAGCTCTGGGGGGTCTGGGCTCCCTGCACCCCGGGTGACGACCAGCAGCAGGCAGTGCTCCCCATCGTCCCCCCAGCGCTCACGGTGTCAGTGTCACGCTTTCTCAACGGGCTGTGCCCCCCGACAGCAGCGCCCGAGATGCTCTGG
>NW_010148645.1:0-215 GCF_000699245.1 Pterocles gutturalis | reverse complement strand
CATACCTCATGCATAATTGCCCTGTACAAATAATTTTATTTTTGTTTAATTTAAATATGTTAGATGATAATTTCACTGGGTGAAATAATTCACTGTTCTTTTGGCTTTTGGTTAATCATTCCATGCTCAATTTTCCAAACATTCATGTTTTATGGAGCTCTATCATACGTCTATATCCATGGATTCGTATATCCAAATATGCACGAGGTTTTTTT
>NW_010148644.1:0-215 GCF_000699245.1 Pterocles gutturalis | reverse complement strand
ACTTTGGTTGGAGCTCATATTTGTCTCATACTTTCTACTATTCCACTGTTTTATTGATTCATTCTAAAACTTATACTAGCAAGTAGATATATCATTCATGATGAGTTCTGTTAATGAAGGTTGTGTCATTGTGACATTCTTTTTGTTACCACCGAGTTTGAAATTTTGTTCATTTTTCTTCCTTTTTTCTTCACCCCAACATAATCCCTATCTAA
>NW_010148643.1:0-214 GCF_000699245.1 Pterocles gutturalis | reverse complement strand
GAGCTTACTCACTTGTCACTTAGCCCTGAGTTAGTCACAGACAGTGTTCTGAGCTGCATGTACCAGGCTCAGTTATACTTGAGAAGATCCGAGCTTTGTAATAACTGCGGGACTAGGATAGGTAAGTAATAGAAGCAGGGAAGTATTAAACATTCACATCAAAGCTAAACCCTTGATTATTGCCATTTAGCAGCTGCTGTAAATAGATGATCAT
>NW_010148642.1:0-214 GCF_000699245.1 Pterocles gutturalis | reverse complement strand
ATAAGGGGATGAGAAAACTGGAGAAAATTGGAAAGTGCCTTTTTTCTAGAGAGTCTGCACCTGCAAAGATGACCAAAGGAATGGTCATTGTATCAGTACAGGGGAAATTGTATGAAAGATCAGAGAAATTAAATACACCATAAAACAGCAGAATAGTAGTAATGAAGTTACAGGGCAAGATCGATATTTCTTTGGCATATCCCATTTGAAAGTT
>NW_010148641.1:0-214 GCF_000699245.1 Pterocles gutturalis | reverse complement strand
AAACCCCAGCATTCTTGAAAGGTGGTCTTTCTTTTTTCTTGCATGTCTTTTACTCAAACCTACTAGTTCCTCTACATAGCTTTTAAATATTAAAATACTCCTATTCAGAAAAAAGCTGCTTTATTGTCTTTGATGCCATTTTAATACTACTCTAAGCAAGAGCAGTTGTGCGCCACTGATAAGTTAGTACAGCTGGGTTACAGCTTTGGAATCT
>NW_010148640.1:0-214 GCF_000699245.1 Pterocles gutturalis | reverse complement strand
AAAAAAATCCATTAACTTACACAAGTGAAACAATCTGAGATGCTGCCCTTAGTTTCAGATCCATGACAGCAAAGTATTTTGCCAGAAAAGGTTTCTTAGCGTCATCCAGAACTCTGACATAAGCTTTAACTGCTTTTCCAATCTCCACCTGAAACAGAACCCCATGCAGCCATTTTTCATTTAAACTAGTCTTATTTATTAGCATAAACATTTT
>NW_010148639.1:0-214 GCF_000699245.1 Pterocles gutturalis | reverse complement strand
CACATCCTCCTTGGAGTGGCACCTGGCTGACAGGAGAGGACATCAAGCCGCGCCTCTTCAGCTGAAGGGTTTGGATTTGACTGACAGGAGCAACTGCCAATCGCCGGCGCAGGAGAAGGTGAGGCAGCCTATGGGGGCGCCGAGACTAAGCGGCATTCACCCCTCCAGCACAGGCGGCTGGTCCCGCCTTCCTGGGGAGATTAGCGGCTCTTAT
>NW_010148638.1:0-214 GCF_000699245.1 Pterocles gutturalis | reverse complement strand
GGAACTGGTGGCAGAGCCAGGAACCATTATCCACCCAATGGAAGCTAGCTGCTCCAGACACAAAACTAGACACCTATAACTCTGGGCAGAAAGCAAAGCTCAAAAGAGGGCAAGAACTTCTCTAGCTCTGCCAAGGCTACTGAAGCTTTCTCTTTCTGATTTCTGTTATCAGCAGGACACACAACATCATCCTAATCATAACCACGTGGGTTAT
>NW_010148637.1:0-214 GCF_000699245.1 Pterocles gutturalis | reverse complement strand
AATGTAAAATATACCAAAGATGTTTCTGCTGCATAATTATTATTTATAATTCTTAAGATGGTGTTGTCCATAAAAGCATTTAAACTGGTGAGCTCTTTTATGGGGTGTATGTAATTGATTTTTATATATTTTGCATTAAAATTGCTTGGTTTATTAAAGTATGTATTGACTACAGATAGAGAACTGATGATGTATTTTTGTGATTGACACTTAG
>NW_010148636.1:0-214 GCF_000699245.1 Pterocles gutturalis | reverse complement strand
AGAATATTTTTCTTGAATTTGAGCCAAATTCATGGGCAAATATGGGGTGATATGGGTGACAGTCTGAGGGATGCCCCATTGGCCATTTTCAGTTATTTCATTTTCAATTAGGGGCCACATTCTTATCTCATTCTTTAGACAAGATTCTTCTCGGAGGTTTTCTAACTTCTCCGAAGGGTATCAGATGCATTCTGATTGAACAGCTGCTACCTTA
>NW_010148635.1:0-214 GCF_000699245.1 Pterocles gutturalis | reverse complement strand
AAATGTTTCTATGTGGAGAAATCTACAGATTGTGTTCCCTACCCACAACAAAAGCTTTTGCATTTTAAAGTTCTGGGCTAGATGTGAAGTTTTCATAATTATAAAATGATGTTTATCCCAATTACTGTTAGAAGGAAACCTTCCACCAAAATACAAAATATCGTTAGCAGAGTTTCAGCTATGTAGAAATGCATCTAACTTGTGCTAAGTTACT
>NW_010148634.1:0-214 GCF_000699245.1 Pterocles gutturalis | reverse complement strand
AGGAGGAAAACCCACTGGAACCGCCATCCTGGCAGGTGAGGTGCTGGGCTGCCTCCTCCGTGATGGAGAGATCTCTGCATCCCCACCCGGGCTGGGGTTGTGCTCTGAAAATAACCCTTCCTGTGCCGCCGGCCAGGGGTAAGCAGAGCTGGGCATCTGCATCCCGGGCACCAAGGCTGCTCAGGGCCGGCAGCAAGAAGGCGTTAGGCCAGTT
>NW_010148633.1:0-214 GCF_000699245.1 Pterocles gutturalis | reverse complement strand
GAAAATCCGCCGGAAATCCTTCCGAAGCCAACTGGAAGAACCTGTTGCGTTGATCCCTTTGATGGGGCCGGATCCTCCTCGTCCCGTTCTTTCCACACTCCTGGCATGGGCGTGGCCAGTCGGCTCTTGGTGCTCCGTCTCCTGGGCCGGAGGAGGTGGTGACGCCCCGCGGGTGCCGGGATCATCCCGTTGGCCAACCTTCCGGGATCATGGC
>NW_010148632.1:0-214 GCF_000699245.1 Pterocles gutturalis | reverse complement strand
AATTAGCCAAGCATCTGTAACAGAAAACTCCTGTTTCCTGTTTTCAGAACCAAGAAACTAATGGCTAAAGCACTACTAGAACAATTAAGTAATAAGAAAAATACTGTGTTAAGATTGGCAATAGAGCAGCTGCCATAAATCACTTCAATAATGACTTGAGACTCAAAATGTTTGAATACATAAAAAATTAACCAAAACACTATTTCAGTGCTCT
>NW_010148631.1:0-214 GCF_000699245.1 Pterocles gutturalis | reverse complement strand
AATTGGCTAGTGTTAACACTGCCACAGTTACTGCGACTCAGTAATTTGAGAAGGCACGTTTATCTCATTCCTTTTTTCATCAAAATGCTCATAGTCTGCAAGAGGAATTCAATACAACCCTAGTACAAGCCAAAGACATTATCAGAGCATGTAACGATTGTCAGCTATATTCCCAGTCTTCACTGACAGAGGGAGTTAATATTCGGGGTTTAAC
>NW_010148630.1:0-214 GCF_000699245.1 Pterocles gutturalis | reverse complement strand
AGAAGTGTGGCTAGCAGGTCAAGGGAGGTAATTGGACCCCTCTGCTCTTGTGAGACTCAACCTGGAGTACTGTGTTCAGCTCTAGGGACCCCAGCATAAGAAAGACATACACTTATGCTAGGACATCAAGAAGAGAGCCACCAACACGATCGGGGAGCTGCAACTCCTCTCATAGGAGGACAGGTTGAGAGAGTTGGGGCTGTTTAGCCTAGAG
>NW_010148629.1:0-214 GCF_000699245.1 Pterocles gutturalis | reverse complement strand
TGCAAGGGTGTGCAAAGCCCTCGTGCAAGCCAGCGTGAAGCCCTCGTGCGTGGGCGTGCGAGGCCCTGGTGCAAGGGTGTGCAAGACCCTGGTGCGAGGGCGTGCGAGGGGGTGCAGAGGCGCGTGCGAGGTGCACGTGAGGCCCGGTGCAAGGCGCGTGCGAGGCCGCGTTGTGCGTGCAAGGGTCCGTGCAAGGGTCCGTGCGAGCCCCGTG
>NW_010148628.1:0-214 GCF_000699245.1 Pterocles gutturalis | reverse complement strand
CTTTGCAGGGAGAAGCTGAGAGTTCATCATGTTCAGCCTTTCAGAGAGAAGATGACAGGGTACAAATACCAGTGTGGGGAGAAGACGACAAGCTCTTGAATTTCCAGGAGAAAGGCATGTCGAGCCAAAGGGCTTTTAGCCTTGAGCCAGACAAATACAAATGAGAAGCCCAGGCATGAGGATTCACACTTGCTCAGGACAGTGCTGGCTATCC
>NW_010148627.1:0-214 GCF_000699245.1 Pterocles gutturalis | reverse complement strand
GGGAGCCTGCAAACGGGGCGAGGAGTGGGGTGTGGACACTGACTTGGGAGTATTCTGCTCTCCAGCCCTCCATCAAGCCTCTGGGAGTTTTATGTAAAAATCCAACATTGCTGTCTGAGTGGTGACAAGGGACAGGGACAGAGCTCGGATGGGGACACCATCTAACAGGGGTTGGAGCCCAGCAGTCCCTTCCAACCCCAACCATGCTGTGATT
>NW_010148626.1:0-214 GCF_000699245.1 Pterocles gutturalis | reverse complement strand
GTAGTAAAGTACTCTCTGGTAGCAAAGCCATAAAGAGTTTAGGCAGAGGAACATGTTTTGATGTTAGTCCATCAGACTTAAGCAATACCACAGTGCCCAGAGCATGAAGCATAAATGACTGACAAAAGCCAGGCATATTTTCATGCACAGTGTAAAACTGATTTCTGCATCTACTTTGGTCAACACCATGACTATGCTAAATGTCTGGGAATCC
>NW_010148625.1:0-214 GCF_000699245.1 Pterocles gutturalis | reverse complement strand
CAGGGTGTATATTCCATGTATGTGAGTTGATTGGCATTAATGATCTTACAGACATTATATATCACAGCTATCACTGTCGTCATTTGCATTCCCAGGTTGCTTCTCATCGAGGTGGTTTGCAGCCATGAGCAGATCTTCATGACTTTCCACTGAACCCAAAAAGCAGCCCCCGTATGCTGATGAGGACTGTGGCACAGGGGGGTTAAAGATCATA
>NW_010148624.1:0-214 GCF_000699245.1 Pterocles gutturalis | reverse complement strand
CTCCTCTCCTGCAGCCCAGGCACTGTTACTGACCCTCAGCATCTGGGACTTCCTCCAGGCATGCACGTGCCACTCTCAGCGAGGGAAGTGAAAGTCACTGTTGGGCTGGGAAAAAGCACCCAGCCAGAGCCAGGGGAGATGAAAAGCAACAAGCACACGGGCAGAAAAGAAATGATGGAGACGGTGATGGCTCTGGGAGTCCAGACAAGAGACA
>NW_010148623.1:0-214 GCF_000699245.1 Pterocles gutturalis | reverse complement strand
GGGGGGCAGGCGGGATCCTGCCGCGGGCTGGTGCTGATCTCTTCCCTGCCCCCAGGAGCAAACGGCACAAGTCAGGGTCCATGGAGGATGACATCGACACCAGCCCGGGGGGCGAGTACTACACCTCCTCCAACTCCCCCACCAGCAGCAGCCGCAACTGGACAGAAGACATGGAAGGGGGTAGGTGCCTCCCTATAAGTGCCTCCCTATAGGT
>NW_010148622.1:0-214 GCF_000699245.1 Pterocles gutturalis | reverse complement strand
ATGTTTGTAAGGAAATCTGAGGTGCAGTGTCCCAGATGGCTTCCAGGTATTTCTCCAGAAAAACATGGGCCCCCATTTGTTTTGCATCATGTCTCCCTGTCCTGTGTGGTGACTTGGGTACCTGGGTCTTTGGCATTTAGTAGTGAGCACTATACATGTAGATGTAGGCAACTGGATCTTGCCCCAGGTGTTTGACTTCTGAACAGCTAATGCT
>NW_010148621.1:0-214 GCF_000699245.1 Pterocles gutturalis | reverse complement strand
TAGTTTTTAAACCCCTCTATACTTTCTAGTTATCTGTACTATTTATGTGCAGCAATGAGTTCCATAGCTTAAATACACATTATGAGTAAAGTGTTTCTTTGGCACAATTCTTGTTTTGTGTAAATTAGGAAGTGAAGAAGTATAGCAGCATTGGGGTGCACCCTTACATCTTAAAGATAGCATAACACCCACTGAAATGAAAGTGTTACTGGGA
>NW_010148620.1:0-214 GCF_000699245.1 Pterocles gutturalis | reverse complement strand
GCCTGGGCAGGGCTACAGGGGCCTGGGCAAATTCACAGGGACCTGCTGAAGCCTATAGAGGCCTGGGCAGGGGTACAGAGGCCTTGTTAATCCCAGAGGGGCCTGGGCAGTGTCAGAGGGGCCTGGTTAAGCCCAGAGGGGCCTAGGCAGGGCCACAAAGGCAAAGTGATTAAATTGCATTGGAATGCAGGTCTGGTTTACCTGAGTTAGAACA
>NW_010148619.1:0-214 GCF_000699245.1 Pterocles gutturalis | reverse complement strand
TTTTTACTATATTTTGTTATAAAAGAAATATTTCACAACTTACTTGTAAACATAGAAAGCATTTTCATGTGTGCAAGTTTGTTAGTGTTTAATAACCAAGGAAAACCCTCGACAGCATCACAAACATTGACAAAAGCAATTTATTCCCCTAACAGCAAATTTCCTCTTCAAACAACAATTCTGCTTTTGCTCTCGCCTTGCCTTTTGCCCACCC
>NW_010148618.1:0-214 GCF_000699245.1 Pterocles gutturalis | reverse complement strand
TTTAAAAAAATACTGTAACTAAACTGCTTATGCTATATCTTCTATTCCCACTTCAGGCATTCTAAGATACCATGGTTAATAATGCATTTCTTATTACTGTGTGTAAAACGTGATGCAGTTAAACTGCACATTGTGCACAGATAAATACAAGCCTGATGGATAAGACTGTCCGCTTCTTGTCAAATTCAGCATCCTGAACTTTCTAAGATAAAAA
>NW_010148617.1:0-214 GCF_000699245.1 Pterocles gutturalis | reverse complement strand
GGTCATTTCCTTCCTTCCTTGTTAGCACAACTGTGTACCTGATGGAGCACCATGCAACTTGAGTTGCTTCTGCTCGATAAGTTTGGCCCAAGAAATGTTATTCCATCTGGTGCGTTCATTTCCTTATGTTTCTGAATCTTGCCTTGTCATGAGCTACAGCTGGACCTCGGGGTGTCTGATCATTTGGGAAGGTCACATCTGTTCCAGTTGTCTG
>NW_010148616.1:0-214 GCF_000699245.1 Pterocles gutturalis | reverse complement strand
GGGGAATGCCTGGGCATGTGTCATGTGGAGTATACATATGCAAGACTGAGAGTTATTTTCATCACTATTAGGGAGCTCTGGTTTTTAAGGTTGAATGCATACATGTTGGTTTTAGAAACATCAGTGTTAAGTCAGTGCTGAAATTTTATTTTGCACCTCTGAAAATCTTCCCACGTGGTGCTTGAATCCTGGACCTTTGGCCGTGCTGTCCCCC
>NW_010148615.1:0-214 GCF_000699245.1 Pterocles gutturalis | reverse complement strand
CAGCTCATATCTGCCCAGAAAAGAGCCCATTTTTTCAGTCATTGGGGTACATGAAGTGCTGAAGATTATTTCCTATAACATTTATTCCCTGTTTGATCTCTGGTTGTTTTGCTCTGACCAACGCTTGGCCCAACACCTGAGCCCCCGGTGGGAGCCAGGCTGCTGCTTCCCTGCAGCATTTGTTCCTTTACAGAGACAAAAGCACCAGCGAAGG
>NW_010148614.1:0-214 GCF_000699245.1 Pterocles gutturalis | reverse complement strand
TTTGTATAATGAGAGGTTTAACTTTTTCTGTTTAGAAATAAATTTTAAAAAAAGATGATTATAAGTTGTTTTTCTTATTTACATTCGAGTTTTGCTCTGCAGGGCAGCAAGTCTTTAAATCCAGAGCTCTTCTGATCCTCCCCACACATGACAAGCTTCCTCAGTGATCAACAAGCAGAATATATACCCATGACTGACTTGCAAACATTGAGCT
>NW_010148613.1:0-214 GCF_000699245.1 Pterocles gutturalis | reverse complement strand
AGCAGGCAAAGGAAGATGAGGGGAAAATGTGAGCCCACTGATGAATGGGCAGGAGATTTCTGATACAAGACATGAAAAAGGCCGAGGTAATCAATCATTCTTCATTGCAGGCTTTACTGGTAAGAGCAGCCTGAAGGAACCCTGGATCCCTGAAACCAGTGGGAAAGTCCAGACCAAGGAAGACTTACCATTGGTGGAGGAGGATCAGGTTAGG
>NW_010148612.1:0-214 GCF_000699245.1 Pterocles gutturalis | reverse complement strand
GGCTGCCAGGGCCCCCAGCCCACTTACTGGGAGGTACTGGGAGTGGGTAAGCAGGGAGCCGGTTCCCCCAGTCACCTTACTGGGAGCCACCCCCCCCAGTCCCTTACTGGGAGCCATGGGGAGCGATACGTCCCAAGGGCTGAACCACAGCACCCCACTACCCCCCGTTCCAGCCCCACTGCCAGCCCGCCCGTGCCTCAGTTTCCCCATTCAC
>NW_010148611.1:0-214 GCF_000699245.1 Pterocles gutturalis | reverse complement strand
CAAATTTGCTTACTTCTAATTTGTAACAGTTTTGAATCATGAGGTTTCACCTTTATGCATAACCAAGGTCACTTTGATCTGAGACATCTAGCACAGAAAGAGATGTGCTTGTGGAGTGAACTGACACCCCTGGACCAGCTGCCATCCTGCGTGAGAAAGCAGGTCTGAGCTGGGGGGGAGCTGGCTGGGGATCAGCCCATCCTGGGATAAAGAG
>NW_010148610.1:0-214 GCF_000699245.1 Pterocles gutturalis | reverse complement strand
TATCAGTGATTACAATTCCATTAAAGAAATAAAATATTGTTTAACTCAAAATATATTATATGTGCATTTAATTATCAAGTTTAATGCTTTTAAATTAGTGAATAAAAAGTGCTTTAACTCATCTGAACTCTCCAAGGGGAATTTTCACACCAGGTGGAAGAGAAGGATGCTCTGATTTCTCAGATGTGGATGTGAAAATGGTACTGTGAACCCA
>NW_010148609.1:0-214 GCF_000699245.1 Pterocles gutturalis | reverse complement strand
CCCCGCCAGTCTGGGACACCTGCACCCCCGTCTGACTCTAGTGTCTGGCCCCAAATCTGCTCAAATCCTCCCAGCAGCAGGCACCTGCCCCCTACAGTGTTCATACCTGTAAGGGACAGCGAGTGTGGAGGTGCAGGGAGAGCTACCACAGGATTTAAGGAGAAGACAGGCCAGTCTGGGGGCATCAGGCACAGGGCTGGGTCAGACAAGCCTG
>NW_010148608.1:0-214 GCF_000699245.1 Pterocles gutturalis | reverse complement strand
CAGCAAATTAATTGTACTCTCTGCACTTCAACATTAAGCTCAGCCTCTTCATACCTTAAGAATGTTTTAAAAATAAACTGATGCTGAAAGCATCACCTATAAGCACCATGAAAAAGCCCACAAGGAAATTATTCAGAGACTGCTGTGAAAAAAGATTTTTAAAGTGTTACAAGTAGGATCTTGAGCCACAGGAAATTCAATAGGGATTACAAAA
>NW_010148607.1:0-214 GCF_000699245.1 Pterocles gutturalis | reverse complement strand
GGGGACACTGTGGGGACACCTTGGGGACAGTAGGACCCCGTGGGTCACTGTGGGTCACCGTGGGTCACCATTGGCCACCCTGGGACACCCTGGGACCCCATAAGGATGCTGTAGGACCACCATGGGCCACCATGGGCCACCTTGGGCCACCATGGGACATCTTGGGACACCTTGGGGACACTGTGGGGACACTGTGTGACACTGTGGGGACACT
>NW_010148606.1:0-214 GCF_000699245.1 Pterocles gutturalis | reverse complement strand
CTGGGGGAATGTCCCCCACTTTAGGAGAGTGCCCAGTGCTCTCACCGCGTGGAAACAGCCTGGGAGGGGGTAAAATCCACCATACCAGTATCTCCCAGTTAGACCAGTACCCCCCCATGCAGACCCACTTTTGTAGGGCCCCCCCGTGATGGTCAGCGCCACCGTCCCGTCCCGCGCAGGGACCCGAACCACTCGGGGGGCAGAAGCATTGGGG
>NW_010148605.1:0-214 GCF_000699245.1 Pterocles gutturalis | reverse complement strand
TGACTGCCCTTGGCCTGTGCAGATGGTCACAGATGGTTCCTGGTTGCTGGGTTCTGTGTACTTCAGGTCTCCCACTCAACCCATGGAATGCCTTTCCTTCGAAGAGGCACCCTCCCTGCGTGAACTGCTGTGACAACTGCTGTGTCACCTCCTGTTTTCCTGTCCTGGTCGCAGCACTCCTGGTTGCTGGCTGCTTTTTCTGGGAGTGGAGGAT
>NW_010148604.1:0-214 GCF_000699245.1 Pterocles gutturalis | reverse complement strand
AAGACTTGGTCAAAGTAATGGATGACAACGTGCTGGTGGCAATCTCACTTGGAGCAGCAAGTTGGCTAGAGACCTCCGGAGGACTCTTTAAACTACTATTTCTATGATTATAAAGTATAAAAAAAGTTATTTGCACATATGGAGTAGAAAATGAGCAGTTTGCATAGTTGAAAAAAGTTTCACATTACAGCTTCTTTCACGGTATTTGAGATAA
>NW_010148603.1:0-214 GCF_000699245.1 Pterocles gutturalis | reverse complement strand
TTTATTTCTTTTTAAATTCAAGGGAGCTGCAAGGTTCATGCAACACATCCTTAAAGTAGTCATTAAGGATATAAAGGTTGTTGGACAAATGGATTTCTCTTGAAACATTCTGTTAATTTTTCTAACCTGATCCTTTTGAATGAGGTTTGTGAAGTTTTAAGGCAGGTGAACTAATGGGGGTATTTTAAAATTATAGAATAGAATGGAAATGAAT
>NW_010148602.1:0-213 GCF_000699245.1 Pterocles gutturalis | reverse complement strand
ATGCCACCCAGGAGGGACCCCAAAATCAAGAGCCCAAGCAGGGGGGACATCTCTCCTGGGCTCACAGACCACACCCCAGCCTGCTCTCCCCCCTCAGGGAGCCCCAGCAGGCAGGGCCCGTTCCCAGCAGGCCCAGAAGGCTCAGGGCCTCCTACAGCCGCACAGACACGCTCCCCACAGACCAGACCGGGCCGGGCCGGGCCGGGCCGGGCC
>NW_010148601.1:0-214 GCF_000699245.1 Pterocles gutturalis | reverse complement strand
CAATTCTTAACATCTTTTTCTGCTCCCCAACACAAAATTGTCATAATTTTTATCTAATCCTGCCTAACACCTCAGTGACCTGCAATCAAACAGTAATGTAGTTAAATGTATTGATTTACACTCCGCTTTCACCAATTCCACAACACTCTCTAGATATAAGAAATATGAGCAGGTGTTATTTGAATGCATCGATTCAGCCACCTTGGGAGTTAAA
>NW_010148600.1:0-213 GCF_000699245.1 Pterocles gutturalis | reverse complement strand
AATCTGAAAAACAAAACAGTTATGACTCCTAAAGCTAGATTTTTGTGTTTCACACGGAGACAACTCATTGTAAAAAGCAAAATCTTCCCATACCAAGTAGGGTCCTCATGATGAAAGGCAGCAGCTCCCATATTTCACAAGATCGAAGTTAATGAAATATACTCAAGGTGGACCCACAAAGTTTCTGCAGAGTTCTGCAACTGTAGCTACTCC
>NW_010148599.1:0-213 GCF_000699245.1 Pterocles gutturalis | reverse complement strand
AGGTCAGTCCTGTGTCACTACCATTGTGACCTCCGTGCTGTCATTGTGACCAGTGCACCGCTGACTGCCCATTCCGCCAGTTGGGAGGGGTCGTTCCCCTCCCCGTTTTGCTGATGAGGATCGCCATCCACCCTCTGAAAGGGCTCAAACCAATTTTTGTTCAGAGTTTTCCTCCAGCTGCAGTGCACAGAAGGAGGGTCGGTGTTACAAGCA
>NW_010148598.1:0-213 GCF_000699245.1 Pterocles gutturalis | reverse complement strand
CCTGCTGCAAAGTATGGGATTAGTAAGAGCATCTCTACTAGCAGGTTACCCAGATTTTCTATTTTTTTTCAGCATAGACACAACAGTGCATTTTTCCCTGATCCAGATCACTGAACTGTCTGAACTGGTTTGGTGCAGAGGTTTTCCAAAAAGCATTTGGCTTCTGGTATATAGTTGGCACAGAAAATTTCAGCTGGAGCAAGACAGGAGAAG
>NW_010148597.1:0-213 GCF_000699245.1 Pterocles gutturalis | reverse complement strand
CGCCCGAGAGCCTCGGCCATGGACCACAGCGGGGTGCACAGCGCCGGGTCCGTGACGATGCCACACACATGACTCCAGGCACCGGGAGTTAAAAATACCAAATATCACAAGTTCTGCCCAAACTGAACCACCAGCCTGCCTGGCCTGGTCATTACAGCATCGTCATATGACAGCAAACGGCTCCTCCAGCGGTGGGAGGGTCTGCTGAGAGCC
>NW_010148596.1:0-213 GCF_000699245.1 Pterocles gutturalis | reverse complement strand
AAAAAAAAAACCAACCCAAACTTTACTGACCTGCAGGAACTTGATGGACAATGGCCCCTCTCAAAAACTCGTGCAGGTTATAAACCGTATTCTTTTATTGAAGGGAGTGCTTGAATTCACAATGCCAGTGTGATGATTCAGACGGGAAACCTGCTCTGCACACTGTGGCAAAACACAGGATGGGGTTTTGTGGAAGGAAGGCAGGGAGGAAGA
>NW_010148595.1:0-213 GCF_000699245.1 Pterocles gutturalis | reverse complement strand
TTGTTTTGTACTACGGATCACATGTTTTCATAACTCACAGGAGATGTACAGCACATAACTGTGTAAGTAGGTGATACAAAAGGCCAGAATCTTATCTAGTATCTCTGATGAATGACAAGGGAAAGAAGGTTCCTTAAATTTACTGTCTCCTCATTGTCATCACAGCACACACCAGAGTAACTGAAGGATTGGGATGTTGCTCCATTTCTCACT
>NW_010148594.1:0-213 GCF_000699245.1 Pterocles gutturalis | reverse complement strand
AGAAGGTAGCATCTAACACATCAAGAAATGGTTTGTCAGGCAAGTGGTAGGGGCTCACATTTGGTTGGTCTAAGGAAACTATTTGTTTAGTAGGCAAGGGATTGGTTGGAGCAGGAGTGGAGATCGGTAAGCTCTCTTTTCTTTGCTGGTCATCGTTTTTAATTATAACATTGGGGCCAATCACTGTACTGCTCTTTACTTCTTGTTTTTTAA
>NW_010148593.1:0-213 GCF_000699245.1 Pterocles gutturalis | reverse complement strand
CAGCCGGTGACCACGACGACGGCGATGAGGGCGATGGCCAGGTACAGCTGGGGTGGGGTGGGGACAATGGGGACAGGGTCAGGACCCCTCCAGATGTCCCCCAAGATGGTCCCCAAGATGATCCCAGATGTTCCTCAACCCCTGGACCCCCACTTTTACCCTCCAGATGGACCCAGATGTTCTCCAAGATGTTCCTCAAGATGTTCCTCAACC
>NW_010148592.1:0-213 GCF_000699245.1 Pterocles gutturalis | reverse complement strand
CCAGACAGTAGGTAGCACATTCCCTTCCCCAGGTGACCAGAGCTAATGTTTTCATGTGTAACCATGTTCTAAACATAAAGGCACAATTAATGGAGGAAAAGAAGTGATCACTGTTCCTTCACAGAGGTGTACAGATTGGGATGGCAGGACCCTGGGCCACCCCAAACACGAGTGACAAAAGGGACAACATCAGAAAAGCAACTGGGGAAACTC
>NW_010148591.1:0-213 GCF_000699245.1 Pterocles gutturalis | reverse complement strand
CAAACTGACCATGAGCCAGCAATGCATTCTTGTGGTAAAGAAGGCCAGGAGCATCCTGGACTGCTTTAGGAAGAGTGTTGACAGTGGAACAGAATCCTTCCCCTCTGCTTGGCAGAGGTGAGGCCACATCTGCGGTGTTGTGTGCAGTTGTGGGCTCCCCAGGGCAAGAAAGACGTGGGCTTACTGGAGAGAGTTCAGCACAGGTCCACAAAG
>NW_010148590.1:0-213 GCF_000699245.1 Pterocles gutturalis | reverse complement strand
TTAAAGACATTATATCTCTTGCTGGTGCTTACCTAGATAATAGGACCACATTTTTAAAACACTTGTACATGTTCTTAGCATTAAGTAATTCAGTAATACCATTATTTTTATAAATATATCATTATTTAGTTCCATAGCTTTAAGCATATTACTAGTTTCATTACAATGTTAACTAAATTCAGAGTAGTAATGGATATAAGTAAAGTAAGATAG
>NW_010148589.1:0-213 GCF_000699245.1 Pterocles gutturalis | reverse complement strand
TCCTGTTAAGGCAAAATTCCACACATTTTGGTAAAAATAAGTCCACACTAGAATTTAGACAGTTACAGGTAAGTCCTTTTCCCTGCCCTTCACACAGGTCAAGAAAAGCCGGCAACTTGCACAAACAGACTGAAAACCTTGCAACAGCAAAAAAGCTCTGAAAAGCAGCCTTCAGCAGGCCACGAGGCAAAGCCTGGATCTTGCCTTTTTTTT
>NW_010148588.1:0-213 GCF_000699245.1 Pterocles gutturalis | reverse complement strand
ACTCCCTGGCAGCACTGCTTTGCCTGGGTGGATATCGGCAAAACCCCCCGTGCTTCTACCCAAGAGCCTGCCCCCAGCCGAGGCGTGCTTCTGCTTGGACCCGACACGGCCCCGAAAGAGGGGGGTTTTGCCTCAGAACCCCCCGGCAGTGCCTGGCAGGATGGCGGCAGGCCAGGGGCAGGGGCAGGCCGGCTCCCTGCCGCCTCACCCTCA
>NW_010148587.1:0-213 GCF_000699245.1 Pterocles gutturalis | reverse complement strand
CCCCTTTAAGTATTGAAAGGCTGCAGTAATGTCTCCCTGGAGCCTTGACTTCTCCAGGCTGAACAAATCCAATTATTTCAGCCTTTTTTCATAGGAGGCATGTTCCATCCCTCTGATATTTTTTTGTGGTCCTCCTCTGGATCCGTTCCAACAGGTCCACGTCTTTCTTAAATGAATCTCATTTCTATATTATGTCTACAGCTGATGCAATAT
>NW_010148586.1:0-213 GCF_000699245.1 Pterocles gutturalis | reverse complement strand
TAGTACACCCTAGTTTCCCTTGGTGGAAAACATTGAGTGAGAGGTTTTTGATCAAAATATTAACAAAGGTCCCGTGCTAAATCCAAAGTAGGATTATAGCTAAGCATGATTTTCCTCAAGAAGATTTGGAGAATAAAGTGAAGAAATACCAAATAGAATCTGAACACTTCAACTTGCAAACAGAAGAAAACATTCATCCTTCTGTGATTCCCA
>NW_010148585.1:0-213 GCF_000699245.1 Pterocles gutturalis | reverse complement strand
TGCTATTTTTCTGTCTTCTGTCAATGCATAGAGACTAGAACTGAAGAAGTTTTTTAATATGTGTGGGTGTATGCTCACATAGCTTTTCTTATGCAGCCTTCATATAATGAACCATTAATGCTTTAGAACTTCAATCACACTTTACTTATTTGTGTTCACAAATAGTTTCAGCATCTTATACTGCATTTACCTTTTTAGGCTTTAGTATTTTAA
>NW_010148584.1:0-213 GCF_000699245.1 Pterocles gutturalis | reverse complement strand
CGGTCCCCACCACCGCCGCCATCGCCTCCGCTTCCGCCCGCCCCGCCGTAAGCTTCCGCCCGCCCCGCGGCGGCGACGGAAGCCGGAATGCAGACGCCGGAAGCCGGCTAGTGGACATTCCGGCGCATGCGCCCTGCGCACACAGCGACCCAAAAGGGGAACCTGTGATCGCTATAGCGGATGAGTGTGATCGCTACAGGGGATGAGTGATCG
>NW_010148583.1:0-213 GCF_000699245.1 Pterocles gutturalis | reverse complement strand
GTAGTGGTTCGTACTGGTCTGTAGTGGTTTATACTGACCTGTATTGGTTTATATTGGTTTGTGCTGGTTTATAGTAGTTTGTACTGGTTTGTACTGGTTCATATTAGTTCGTACTGGTTCATGCGGGTTCATATGGGTTTGTACTGGTTCATAGTGGTTCAGACTGGTCTGTACTGGTTGGTACTGGTTCGTACTGGTTCGGTTTATACTGGT
>NW_010148582.1:0-213 GCF_000699245.1 Pterocles gutturalis | reverse complement strand
CTGCTTCAGGAGTTGCCCTGGCTGGCTCCGCACAGAACTCCAGAGCAAGGACACTGACTGTATCTTGTCCCGCTTTCAGGTTTCCCGGCAGCAAGAGTCGGCTAGCAGTGGTCTGGAGCAGCTGCGCCAGGAGTCCTCTCGCCAAGGGCACGCACTGGCCAAGGTGTCCCAAGAGAAGGAGTTGCTGGTGCATGAGAAGGCTGCCCTAGAGGC
>NW_010148581.1:0-213 GCF_000699245.1 Pterocles gutturalis | reverse complement strand
TCACACACACCTGGAACACGCCTCGAACGCACCTGGAACTTTGCGACACACACCTTGCAGATGCTTGGCACACGCCTGATACACGCCTGGCACATACCTGGAACACATCTGGCACACTCCTTCCACACGCCTGGAACATGCCTGGAACACACCTGGAACATGCCTGGAACACAAATGTTGCATGCATGGCACACGCCTTGCACACAACTCGAA
>NW_010148580.1:0-213 GCF_000699245.1 Pterocles gutturalis | reverse complement strand
GGGGGGGGGGGGGGGGTGGTTGGGACGAGTAACAATTACAAATTACCACCGCAATTAGCGCTGGGGCTTGGGGAAATTAGAAAGGGGAGCGGGAGGCTCGCGTGCGATTGATTGCTATTCATCCTGCTTTACGGTGACCTTGCTCTGGAGACGATGATATTCCTTCAGCCTGGAAACAGGATTAAAAGAAAAAAAAATTAATTGTAAATTAAC
>NW_010148579.1:0-213 GCF_000699245.1 Pterocles gutturalis | reverse complement strand
CCAAACCCTTGTCACCTTCTACCCATGATTCACCAGTGCTCCCCAATGCCTCCAGTGACTGAAGATCCCAGTCCCCTGGCTGTCCCCATTGCGCATGCCCCCAGTTGTCCTCCTGCCTCCCAGTGTTCCCTACTCCTGAGGTCCCTGGTGTCCCAGGAAGAGGGGTCAGTCCCAGCCCCTTGTTTACCTAAGGGGATGGAGAGGGGTCAGAGA
>NW_010148578.1:0-213 GCF_000699245.1 Pterocles gutturalis | reverse complement strand
CCTGGCCGGTGTCTGTCACCCTCGTGGGCCGGTGACACCCTCGTGTCATTGTCCCCTCGCCCTCGCGCCACCGTCACCTCCCCCTCGTGGCCGGGTGTCCCCATGTCCTCGTGGGCTGGTGACACTTGTCCCCTCCTGTCCCTGTCCCCTCACCCCTGATGTCCCCACGTCTCCCTGTGTCCCCTCCCCTTGGTGTCCCCCTGTCCCCAGGGG
>NW_010148577.1:0-213 GCF_000699245.1 Pterocles gutturalis | reverse complement strand
TATTTTAACGTCCACAAACAGCTCCTTCACCTGTTATTTTCATTAAGTTTACTTCATCATAAAGCATTCAGTTATAAAACAGAGAGCACGATATTGTTGGCCATTGTTCTGATGTGATTTTCCACTACAGCATATGTGGAAAGACAATTCTAAGATTTGCTTGTACTTTCCTCAAATTAGACACTTAACTGATAAGCACAGTATTTTTTTTCT
>NW_010148576.1:0-213 GCF_000699245.1 Pterocles gutturalis | reverse complement strand
TGCAGTAACAATAAATACTACCAAAATTCACCAAAAGAAAGCAAGGCTTCTTTCAGAAAAGTCTGTGATCTAATTTCCTGGACTGATCTCAAAAAAGGCAGTTTTTGGCAAGTGTATTTTATATGTCAGCTATCCCCACATACACACATCACATTATGTCATATATATTGTTGTAAGTAGTAGTTTTCAATACCTCTTTTACTGATTTTTTTT
>NW_010148575.1:0-213 GCF_000699245.1 Pterocles gutturalis | reverse complement strand
GTGCCTGCACATACAAGAGACTTGCACAGTTTTCTGACTCTTAGTGTTTGCTGTAACAGCTGGAATTGTTTCTTCCAGTACGAACATCTTCTGCCAGTGTCTGCCACTATTGAACTGATACTGGTGGAAGATGTGAAAGTGAATCCTACTGATGTCTCCATTTACAATCACCCTGACGTACAGGTAAGGAGTTATTCTGCTACTTTCTAACTG
>NW_010148574.1:0-213 GCF_000699245.1 Pterocles gutturalis | reverse complement strand
TGCTTATTTTAAACATGTGGCAAACTGCTGCAAAGAGAGGGAGAGAGAAAGAGGCCCAGAGACAGGGGGAGCTGAGGCGGCTATCCAAGGGTTGCGAGAAATACAAGGAAAAAAAAATAAATTCTTCAAAATAAAGAGGCTGTTCCTTACCTGAAGGGAAGATGCAGAGAAAGACAGGGAGGATTTGGAAAAGTCCCAGGGCTGTGGATCCTG
>NW_010148573.1:0-213 GCF_000699245.1 Pterocles gutturalis | reverse complement strand
TAATAATTACTGTCATACAGCTTTGCTACAGCTCTTTCCTACAAGAAAGTAAAAACTCCCACCCAAATGGCTCATTCTCTTCAGCACCAAGAGACTCATATTTATACCAATGGACCCTGAATAAAGTGGTCCTGCATTTGTCCAGCCAGTTCTCAGGGAGGACTACTTCAAAATGGATCAGAGAGATGCTTGGGGCAAACAAAAAAAAAAAAA
>NW_010148572.1:0-213 GCF_000699245.1 Pterocles gutturalis | reverse complement strand
GGCTGCTTGGTATCCAGCTGTTGGTTGATACGAACAACCATCCACAAAAACATCTTCTCATAGACAGCCTTTGCAAGAGCACCCACTGAATTGTTCACCTAAAACAAAGAAGAATGCAGCAGAAGGAAAATAGTAGCCAGAGAAAGTGAGTGAATCAAGCCAGAGGTTCCAGGTCACCAGCTGGTTGTTACCTGCTGCACAGTTTGACCTTTG
>NW_010148571.1:0-213 GCF_000699245.1 Pterocles gutturalis | reverse complement strand
AATTGGATGATTCGATGGTTCCATGATTTCGTGGTTTAATGGTTTTATGATTCGATGATTTCATGATTCCATAAATTGGATGATTCTGTGATTCCAAGATTTGATGGTTCCATGATCCCATCATTTGATGATTTGATGATTCCATGGTTCCACGGTTTGATGGTTCCACGATTCCATAAATTGGATGATTTGATGATTCCATGATCCCATGAT
>NW_010148570.1:0-213 GCF_000699245.1 Pterocles gutturalis | reverse complement strand
GACAGCAGACGCGTTTGGACTCGCCGTCAGTTGACGCCACAACTTTGAGAGGAGTTTCACACAGGGAAAAACAGACCCCACAGGGGCAGAAATACCCGCTGGCTTTTACCCGTCAGCTTTTCCCCGCTCCGGCCGCCGCAGCGGGATCCAGAGCCGGGTTCTGCCCCGGGGGGCGGTGTCTCGGAGCCAGGCCCGGGGGCGGAGGCTGGCAAG
>NW_010148569.1:0-213 GCF_000699245.1 Pterocles gutturalis | reverse complement strand
TGTGGGGGCGGGGGTCCATGGTCGGTGCATGGCGGTTTCTCTCTGCTGTCCCTTCCTCTGCTCTAGTGTGGGCTCTCCACGGGCTGCAGTTACTTCAGGGAACACCCAACAGCTCTAGCACAGGTTTCACCAGGGGCTGCAGTGTTGGTAATCTGCTCCTCTGTGGAGGTGTCATGGAGCTCCTCCTTTTCCTCTTCCTCGACCTTGCCTTCC
>NW_010148568.1:0-213 GCF_000699245.1 Pterocles gutturalis | reverse complement strand
AGTGGTAAATGTAGGTGAGTCTGTAATGACTGAATGATTAGACCTGGTAATTTATTTTTTCTTTATATGATTTTAATTGGCATTGGGTAAGCTCTGTATCTCAGTTTTCTATCATTATTTAGTGTTAGCATTGTGGTAATGCTTAAAAGTTCCTGTTGTGAATCAGGATTGGCTTTGAAAGATGCTTTAAAAATGGTGTAAAAGTCCAAAAGA
>NW_010148567.1:0-213 GCF_000699245.1 Pterocles gutturalis | reverse complement strand
AGGTGTATTGTATTACACTTACCCTTCTCAGTGTACTACTAAGGCTAAGAACACTGCTGTCATCCTCTAATAGAGTCAGAAAGCATTTTCTGTCACTTGCTCTCCAAAACAAGCTGAGCTAGCAGAAACCGATGTCAAAAGACAATTACCATGAGATTTAATGCAGCAGACATTGTTTTAGTAGTATCTGAATGTTTCTAACAAGAATAACCA
>NW_010148566.1:0-213 GCF_000699245.1 Pterocles gutturalis | reverse complement strand
TTCTCCAGTCCAGTTTCAGAGCTTTTGGGATCTTGTTCTTCACCACAATCTCATGAGCAGCGCAAAAGGCTGGTGAAATAAAATTTGACCTCTATTCAGCCTTGGCTGATCTGGCCAACTTGTCCTTTTTCCCTCACAGCATAGGCCCTCTCTTGCTCTTTTGAGGAGAGTATGTACTTTAACTGCTGCAGAAGAGAAAATAAATAAGGAAAA
>NW_010148565.1:0-213 GCF_000699245.1 Pterocles gutturalis | reverse complement strand
TTGTCTACCTGGATTTCTCCAAGGCTTTCCATACGATTTCCCACAGCCTTCTCCTAGAGAAACTGGTGGGTTATGGTCCAGACAACTGATCTGTGTGGTGGGTGGGGAACAGGCTGACAGGCTGCACCGTGAGGGTGGTTGTACATGGCTCCCTTTGAAGCTGGCAACCTATCACAAGTGGAGTCCCCAGGGATCAATATTGGGCCCAATGCT
>NW_010148564.1:0-213 GCF_000699245.1 Pterocles gutturalis | reverse complement strand
ATTAATTAATTAAAAAATAAAATTTAAAATTAAAATAAAAGACACCAGTCCACAATCTGAGATACTGAAATATTTTTGGAATTAAAGTATTTCATATGTATTATATTGTAAAGACTAACTGCCAACATCTTGGTGTCAGTTCTGTGTTGTTTTTCTACCAGTGTTTTTACTCTATAAGTTAGACTTTCAGCCCAAATAGAAATTAAATAAATG
>NW_010148563.1:0-213 GCF_000699245.1 Pterocles gutturalis | reverse complement strand
CAGGGGCTCATCCAGGGCTGCTCAGAGGGTGTCCCCTGCCTGCAGGGTGCTGTGGTCCTTGTTGGGGTGGCCCCATTGTCCTTGCCATGGTGTCCCCATTGTCCTTGGTGGGGTGTCCCCCTGGTCCTTGCTGGGGTGGTCCTGTGGTCCTTGCCGGGTGCCACCTCAGTCCTTGCCATGGTGTCCCCGCAGCAGGCGCTGTCCCCACATGTC
>NW_010148562.1:0-213 GCF_000699245.1 Pterocles gutturalis | reverse complement strand
AAGTTTATTTGTTCTAAACTCACCACTAATGAAACTTAAGAGAAAATCCCTCCCTCCTCTTCCTCCCCCCACCTACTGAAAAAAAATATATTCACATCAATGTTTATTTTTGTCTCAATATATCATTCATCATATCTCACTTTGTTCCCAGAGTCAGAAACTATTCTGGGCCAAATTCTCATTATCTTCAGTGGGTACAGCCTCACTGAAGCA
>NW_010148561.1:0-213 GCF_000699245.1 Pterocles gutturalis | reverse complement strand
TTCCTCCTGGATTGTGGGAGGGTTATTCTTCTCTTTGTTCCTATTTACCAGCTCAGGGAGTTGAACACCCTGAAGATATCTGGTCTGACTATTGAACACTGAGGCAAAGAAGACATTAAGCAGTCTTTTCATCGTCCTTGATGACAATGTTCCCCTCTGCATCCAACAAGGGATGGAGATTCTGCAAGGCTCTCTTTTTGTTGTTGATGTATT
>NW_010148560.1:0-213 GCF_000699245.1 Pterocles gutturalis | reverse complement strand
TTTTTTTTTTTTAAAACAGCCTCATTCTAGAGTTCGCTATTCACTGTTCAGTTCGCTGTGCTCCTGTCATCATTAGTGACTGCTTGTGCTTTTTGTCTTAAGTTTTTATGATTGTGGTTCCTTCCCTGTTCTTGAACCCTGTTGCCCTTTCTTCTTTAACTGTATCTAGGATACAGTTCCTTGTTCCTGCCTGGATTTTTCATCTTCCACACT